>NW_012105642.1:1820449-1831892 GCF_000951045.1 Mandrillus leucophaeus | reverse complement strand
CTCGGCCTCCCAAAGTGCTGGGATTACAGGCTTGAGCCACCGCGCCCGGCCCATAACTTTCTTTACTATTCCTTTGCACCACTCATCCCAGCCTCTCTTCACTTTCACTTGGACTGACCCTGACGCCCATCAGGCTCAGCAAATTACCTGGGCTGTACTGCCGCAAGGATTTACAGACAGCCCCCATTACTTCAGTCAAGCCCAAATTTCTTCCTCATCTGTCACCTATCTCGGCATAATTCTCATAAAAACACATGTGCTCTCCCTGCTGATCGTGTCCAGCGAATCTCCCTAACCCCAATCCCTTCTACAAAACAACTCCTTTCCTTCCTAGGCATAGTTAGTAAGGTCAGAATTCTTACACAAGAGCCAGGACTATGTCCTGTAGCCTTTCTGTCCAAACAACTTGAACTTACTGTTTTAGCCTAGTCCTCATATCTGTGTGCAGCGGCTGCCGCTGCCTTAATACTTTTAGAGGCCTAAAAATCACAAACTATGCTCAACTCACTCTCTACAGTTCTCATAACTTCCAAAATCTATTTTCTTCCTCCCATGTGATGCATATACTTTCTGCTCCCTGACTCCTTCAGCTATACTCACTCTTTGTTGAGTCTCAAACAATTACCCTTGTTCCTGGCCCGGACTTCAGTCCGGCCTCTCACATTATTCCAGATACCACACCTGACCCTTATGACTACATCTCTCTGACCCACCTGACATTCACCCCATTTCCCCATATTTCCTTCTTCCCTGTTCCTCACCCTGATCACATTTAGTTTATTGATGGCAGTTCCACCAGGCCTAATCGCCACTCACCAGCAAAGGCAGGCTATGCAATAGTATCTTCCACATCTATCATTGAGGCTACTGCTCTGCTACCCTCCACTACCTCTCAGCAAGCCCTAGTTGCCTTAACTCAGGCCCTCACTCTTGCAAAAGGACCACGTGTCAGTATTTATACTGACTAAATATGCCTTCCATATTCTGCACCACCATGCTGTTATATAGGCTGAAAGAGATTTCCTCACTATGCAAAGGTCCTCCATCATTAATGCCTCTTTAATAAAGACGCTTCTCAAAGCCGCTTTACTCCCAAAGGAAGCTGTAGTCATTCACTGTAAGGGCCATCAAAAGGCATCAGATCCCATCGCTCAGGAAAATGCTTATGCTGATAAGTTGGCTAAAAAAGCAGCTAGAATTCCAACTTCTGTCCCTCACAGTCAGTTTTTATCCTTCACATTAGTCACCCCCACCTACTCCCCTGCTGAAACTTCCACCTATCAATCTCTTCCCACACAAGGCAAATGGTTCTTAGACCAAGGAAAATATCTCCTTCCCCCTCACAGGCCCATTCTACTCTGTCGTCATTTCGTAACCTCTTGCATGTAGGTTACAAGCCGCTAGCCCATCTCTTAGAACTTCTCATTTCCTTTCCATTGTGGAAATCTATCCTCAAGGAAATAACTTCTCAGTGTTCCGCCTGCTATTCTACTACTCTTCAAGAATTTCCCAAGCCCCCTCCCTTCCCTACACATCAAGCTCAAGGTTTTGCCCCCGCCCAGGACTGGCAAATTGACTTTACTCACATGCCTCCAGTCAGGAAACTAAAATACCTCTTGGTCTAATTGACACTTTCACTGGATAGGCAGAGGCCTTTCCCACAGGGTCTGAGAAGGCCACTGCAGTCATTTCTTCCCTTCTGTCAGACATAATTCCTCGGTTTGGCCTTCCCACCTCTATACAGTCCAATAGCAGACCGGCCTTTATTAGTCAAATCACCCAAGCAGTTTTTCAGGCTCTTGGTATTCAGTGAAACCTTTATATCCTTTACCGTCCTCAATCTTCAGGAAAAGTAGAATGGACTAATGGTCTTTTAAAAACACACCTCACCAAGCTCAGTCACCAACTTAAAAAGGACTGGACAATACTTTTACCACTTTCCCTTCTCAGAATTCAGGCCTGTCCTACAGAACGCTACAGGTTCCAGCCCATTTGAGCTCCTGTGTGGACACTCCTCTTTATTAGGTCCCAGTCTCATTCCAGACACCAGCCCAACTTGAACTGCACCGCAAAAACTTGGATAGAACCTAAAAAGTCACCAACCAAGCAAGTAATTACACTGAACCCCCTTAGACTCTCTCTAATTGGATGTCCTAGGTCTTCCCAATTCTTAGTCCTTTAATACCTGTTTTTTCTCCTCTTATTCGGACCTTGTGTCTTCCATTTAGTTTTTCAATTTAGACAAAACCGCATCCAGGCCATCACCAATCATTCCATATGACAAATGCTCCTTCTAACAACCCCACAGTATCGCCTCTTACCACAAAATCTTCCTTCAGCTTAATCTCTCCCACTCTAGGTTCCCACGCCGCCCCTAATCCCTCTTGAAGCAGCCCTGAGAAACATTGCCCATTTTCTCTCCATACCACTCCCCCAAAATTTTCACCACCCCAACACTTCAACACTATTTTGTTTAATTTTTCTTATTAATACAAGAAGATAAGAATGTCAGGCCTCTGAGCCAAAGCTAAGCCATCATATCCCCTGTGACCTGCACGTACACATCCAGATGGCTGGTTCCTGCCTTAACTGATGACGTTCTACCACAGAAGAAGTGAAAATGGCCTGTTCCTGCCTTAACTGATGACATTACCTTGTGAAATTCCTTTTCCTGGCTCATCCTGTCTCAAAAGCTCCCCCACTGAGCACCTTGTCACCCCCCACCCCTGCCTACCAGAGAACAACCCCCTTTGACCATAATTTTCCTTTACCTACCCAAATCCTATAAAACAGCCCCACCCCATCTCCCTTCGCTGACTGTCTTTTCGAATTCAGCCCGCCTGCACCCAGGTGATTAAAAAGCTTTATTGCTCACACAAAGCCTGTTTGGTGGTCTCTTCACACGGACGCGCATGACATGTAGTATACTTTAAATCATTTCCAGATTACTTATAATACCTGAAATAATATAAATGCTGTGTAAACAGTTGTTATGCTATATTGCTTTTTTGTATTTTTTAATTGCTATTTAATTTTTTTTTTTGAGATGGAGTTTCACTCTGTCACCCAGGGTGGAGTGCAGTGGCACGATCTCAGCACACTGAAACCTCCGCCTTCCACTTTCAAGTGATTCTTCTGCCTCAGCCTCCCAAGTAGCTGGAATTACAGCTGCCCGCCACCACACCCGGCTAAGTTTTGTGTTTTTAGTAGAGACAGGGTTTTACCATGTTGGTCAGGCTGGTCTTGAACTGCTGACCTCAGGTGACCCACCCACCTCAGCCTCCCAAAGTGCTAGGATTACAGATGTGAGCCACTGTGCCCAGCCTTACTTAATATTTTGACCTGTTATGCCCAGACCGTTTATTCCCCGAAGAAGACCACCAGAGTCCAGAGTCAAAGCTAAGCAGCAAGGATCTTTATTACAGGTTCGAACCTGGAACTCTCCCTCGCTCGCGAAACGAGACAGGCAGGAGAGCTCCCCCACTGAGATCCGAGCAGTGTTATATAGTCTAAGAAAAGTGGGCATAGAGTTATTATACAAATAAGATATATGATTGGCTAGTGTTTGAACAAGGCGATTTGGCTAACTATGATTGGTTCCCGCCATTTCTGATATTTCGGTTCAACCTTTGAGGCGGGAGAGCAGGTTTATGGCAGCAAGAGTTTATCTTACTTAAACACGTCTTGTGACCTTGCCTCAGAACTTACAAAATCTCTGGTACGTGCAGAAAAACAGGTCTGGTACGTGCAGAAAAACAGGTACTCACAGAACTTACGAAATCTCTGGTATGTGCAAAGATTAGAGAGCAGAACAAAGGGTGTAGTGGGTGGGGGGGGGTGGGTACACATCTATCTTTGTGTCCTTTCAGACCTATGGCTGGTTGAATCCACTGATGGAGAACCCATGGCTATGGAAGGCCAACTGGAGAGAGAGAGAGAGGGAGGGAGGGGGAGAGAGAGAAAGAGAGAGGAGAAAGAGACAAAGTAAGAGAATTCCTACTGTACTGGCCAAGAAAATGAAATGAAAACAGGGATATTACTACAGATCATATAGACATTAGTAGGAGATATTATAAATAATTTTATGCCAATTAATTTGACAATGTAGATGCAATGCACCAATTCTATAAAAAAGACAATTTATCAGAGCTGAAATAGGGTAGAATTTAAAAATCTGAATAGCTCTTCATGTTTAAAGAAATTGAATGTTTCAACAGACTTCCCACAAAGAGAATTCCAGGCCCAGATGGTTTCAGTGGTCAAATTTATCAAACATATAAGGAAGAAAGAACTCCAGTCTCGTGCAAAGTTTGTTTAGAAAATAGAGGAGGAAACAGTTTTCCTCTCCTTTTGAGGCCAGCATAACCCAAATAACATAAAATCAGTGCTACAAAAAAAAAAAAAAAAAAAAATGTACAGCTTAATAGACCACATGACCATAGAAACGAAAAATCTTTAATAAAATGTCAGCAAATTGAATCCAACAGTGTATAAAGATAATACATCATGATCAATTTGGGTTTATCCCAAATGCAAGGAATACAAGGTGGATTTAATGATCTAAAACGAATCAACGTAATTCACCATATTAACTAAAAAAGAAAAACTGTCATCATCACAATAAATGTAGAAAGACTACTTAAAATTCAATCCCTACTCAAAAACTGCCAAAAAAATAAGATTAGAAGGGACTTCCTCAATATGGTAAAGGACATTCATGAAAAATCCATAGCCAATATCAGACTTAATGGTAATATATTGAACACTCGCCCCCTCATGTCAGGAACAAGGTAAGGATGCCCCCATCTTACCATTTCTTAACATTTGTCTATAACCATTAACAAAGCAAGAAAAAGATATGGAAAGTGTAACAATTCAGAAGGAAGTAAAATTGTCCCTATTTTAAGATGACATGATGGTGATTTTACACAGAAATCATAGGAACTGACAAAACTACTAGAACTAACAAGTAAATTTAGGAAGGTCTCAGGATACCAGGTTAATATACATAAATCAATTCTATTTTTATATACTATCAGCAAAAATATAGTATGTAAAAATATATATCACATATGAAGAAATAAGTGTAATAAGAGAAGCTATATGGTTAGCAACCAAACATATGTAAAGATACTCAACATCATCAATCACTAAGAGGCCAGATATGGTGGCCCTTACCTGTAATCCCAACACTTTGGGAAGTGAAGGTAGGAGGATTGCTTGAGCCCAGGAGTTTGAGACCAGCCTGGGCAATATAATGAGAGCTTTTCTCTATAATTTTTTTTTTTTTTAATAGCCAGGGTTGGTGTTGTGTCCCTGTATTCCCAGTTACTCAGGAGGCTGAAGTGGGAGAAACACTTCAAACCCAGGAAGTCCAGGCTGCATTGAGCTGTGATTACACCACTGCATTCCAGCCTGGACAACAGAGTGAGACCTTGTCTAAAATACTAATATAATATATAATATAATATAATATAATATAATATAATACAATATAATATAATATAATATAATATAATATAATATAATATAATATATAAAATCACTAGGGGAATACAAATTATACAACGAGATACCTTTTGGTTTTTTTAAGATGGAGTCTCACTCTTTTTCCTAGGCTGGAGTGCAATGGCATGGTCTCGGCTCACTGCAACCTATGCCTGCCGGGTTCAAGCAGTCTCCTGCCTCAGCCTTCTGAGTAGTTGGGATTACAGGCATGTGGCACCACACATGGCTAATTTTTGTAGTTTTAGTAGAGACAGGGTTTCACTATGTTGGCCAGGCTGGTCCAGAACTCCTGACCTTGTGATCTGCCACCTCAGCCTCCCAAAGTGCTGGGATTACAGGCATGAGCCACCATGCCTGGCCAACAATGAGATGCCTTTACATACCCATTAGAATGTCTAAAATTGAAAAACCTGGAAATAGCAGGTGCTGATGAGGATGAAGAGCAACTGCAACTCTCATACACCATGGGTGGGAACACAAACTGGCCCAGTCACTTTGGTAAACAGTTTACTGGTGTCTGATAAGACTAGCTATACATATACCTTATGGCCCAGCAATCCACTCCTAGATATTTACCTGAGAGAAATAAAAACTTATGGTCACACTAAAATGTGTTGAGTGGTATAGTCACAAATTATTCCAAACTGGAAATAACCCAGGTTTCTTCCAGCAGATGAATGGATAAGCAACGTGGAGCATATCCGTACAATGGAATACTACTGAACAAGAAAGAACAAACTTCTGATACACACAGCAACACATCTGAGTCTCAAGTGAAGAAAGCCACTTTCAAGAGGCTGCATATAATACACTCCATTCATAAGACACCCAGAAAAGGCAAAACTATAGGTCGGGCGCAGTGGCTCATGCCTGTAATCCCAGCATTTTGGGAGGCTGAGGTGGGCGGATCACAAGGCCAGGAATACAAGACCAGCCTGGCCAACATGATGAAACCCCGTCTCCACAAAAAAAATACAAAAATTAGCTGGGCGTGGTGGCAGGTGTCTGTAATCCCAGCTACTCAGGAGGCTGAGGCAGAAGAATCGATTGAACCAGGGAGGCGGGGGTTGCTGTGAGCTGAGATCGCACCATTGCACTCCAGCCTGGGCGACAGGGCAAGGCTCCATCTCAAAAAAAAAAAAAAAAGAAAAGAAAAAGAAAAAGGGAAAACCGTAGAGACAAAAAACAGATCAGTAGTTCTTGCCAGGGGGCTCAAGATGGGAGGAGGTATTTACTACAAAAGCGCATGAGAATAGTGAGGGGAGAGAAAGGTGATAGAATTGTTCTTTGTTTGGATTATAATGGTGATTAAATAACTCTATTTGCCATAATGCATAGAACAGTATTGTATTAGTCCATTCTCACACTGCTATAAAGAAATACTTGAGACTGGGTAATTCATAAAGAAAAGAGGTTTAATTGGCTCATGGTTTGGTAGGCTGTACAGGAAGCATGGCTGGGGACGCCTCCAGAAACCTGCAGTCATGGTGGAAGGTGAAGGGGAAGTAGGCTCCTCTTACATGGCCAGAGCAGGAAAAAGGGGTGGTGAGGAGGTACCACATACTTGTAAATTGCCAGATCTCACTGCAACTCACTATCAGGAGAACAGCACTAAAGGGGAAATCCACCCCCATGACCCAGTCACTTCCCACCAGGCCCTACCTCCAATATTAGAGATTACAATTTGATGAGAGATTTGAATGGGGACAAAGACCCAAACCATACCAAGTACATTTAACAGGTAAACTTTCCTAATTATAAATTATAGCTCAATAAACCTCCCCCCAAAAGTAATTACATTTTTATATATTAGCAAAAAAAATTAAGAACGTGAAACTTAATTCAATTATTGAAGCATGTACCTATGAAAGCAGGACAGAACTTTGAGGCCATTAAACTAAAGGGGGAAAGAACTCTAGACAGAATGCCCAGTTCAACCCCTTAGGACATGGTGAAGACAACCAAAGCAATCTCAAACTCCTCTCTCCCACACAAGACATTTTCTATTATCTCTTAATATAGACTCATCCTAAAGGAAATAAAACTTTATCTGCAAAGGAACTGACATTTACTGCACAGAAATCCTACTGGAAATATTCTCTTTCTGTAGGACATACCCAAAAGTAAATACCATAGACATGGAGTGCTGTTAGCATCTGGCAAGTTCACACCTTTCTAGGGAAACACCACACTCATGAATATTATTCTTCAGTTAGAAGGCTACACGTTATTAAATAAATTCAGGAGGCCAGGAGTGGTGGCTCACACCTGTAATCCTAGCAATTTGGGAGGCTGAGACATGCGGATCACTTGAGGCCAGGAGTTCAAGACCAGCCTGGCCAACTTGGTGAAACTCTATTTCTACTAAAAAAAAGAATAATAATACAAAAACTATCTGGGCATGATGGCACATGCCTGAAATCCCAGCTACTCGGAAGGCTGAAGCAAGAGAATCACTCAAACGTGGGAGGCGGAGGTTGCAGTGAGCCGATATCCCACCACTGCACTCCAGCCTGGGCGATAGAGCGAGCGAGACTCTGTCTCAGAAAAAAAAAAAAAAAAAATCAGAAAAGTAAGGTAAGAACAGCTTAGAAATATATATCAATATTTCTTAGATACACCAATGTTAGGTCTGAATGCTAGTTTGAGCGTCCTTCAGTGCTTACTAGAGATGCACTACTAGATACTCCTCAAGAGTTTAGCAATTGCCTCAAAGAGTTTCCATGTTTCTTCATAGTAAACCAGATCTTAGATCCTGTTGTTTGTATATCTTTGTATGTCTCCTGGTTTATCTAAATTTTGACTGTGTGTCTGTGACACTGATTCATTCTGCACACTGGAGAGAGAAGCAATGGAACACAGAGAGAAGTTGTGAATGTAACATTACTTCCATTCATTTATGCATACATTCATTCACCAGATGTTTCAGTGCTCAGGATTTGCCAGTGGCATGGGTAAGAATAAGGCTTCCTACCAATTGTATTGTGTTTAGAACAGTGCCAGGCATTTTATTTCGATTAACTTGTTTAATCTTCACAAACATCCAATTAGGTACTTTATAGAAGAGGAAACTAAGGCATAGAGAGGTTTATTTGTCCAAGGTCCTACAGAGAGTAAGTGGCACAAGGAGAATTTGAACCCAGACATTCTGCCTCAAAACCACCATTGAACACTGATAAGGCTGGAGAAGAAGGCAGGGACTAGAGCATACAGTGCTGGGTGCTTCTCAGGATGACATTTGGATTTAATTTTAACGGCAATAGCAAAACATTAAAGGTTTTTCAAAGCAGGGGTTTTCATAAACCTATTTGTGCTTTCCTGCAATCAGGCAGACTGCAGCATGAAAATGGGTTGGAGAGCCCAGGGAAGAGGCTGGGGCAGTTGTGCCCAGGAGGGTGGGCCAGGATGTTGCCACAGCGGGGAAGAGAAGTGAGTGGATACTAGAGTCAAACTGGAAGGCTATGAGGGTGGAATGGAATGAGACATGAGGAAAAGAGGAAATCACCCATGACCCCTGCATTCATTTCCTATGGCTGCTGTGACAAATTACCACAAACTTCATGGCTTAAAACCACATTACTGTATCATCTTATAGTCCTGGAGGTCAGAAGTCTAAAATGGGTCCACAGGACTGCCTACCACAACCTCTGAGCCTGAGCTTTAGTAACTTAGTGGATGAAAAGATAACAGGACTATCAAGGAAAATGATGTCAAAAAGAATTGATGGCTCGACTTAGCATTAACTGCATCAGCCTCAATGCTGAATACTTTCTCTATTTCCCCCCCTTTCTGGGTTTTAGGCAGGTAGTTCAATTTCATTTCTTCATTTAATTTTTTATTTTACTTTTTTTTTTTTTTTAACATGGAGTTTCACTCTGTCTCCCAGGCTGGAGTGCAGTGGTGTGATCTCGGATCACTGCAAACTCTGCCTCCCGAGTTTAAGCGTTTCTCCTGCGTCAGCCTCCAGAGTAGCTGGGATTATAGGCGCCCACCACCACGCCCCACTAATTTTTGTATTTTTAGTAGAGACGAGATTTCATCATGTTGGCCAGGCTGGTCTGGAACTCCTGACCTTAGGTGATCCGCCCACCTCAGCCTCCCAAAGTGCTGGGATTACAGGCATGAGCCACAGGTAGTTCAATTTCAAATGAAAACCCACAGCTGAGTAGAGGTAGACCCATCAAAAAGCAGGGTGAGACCTTTCTGATGGAGTTTGCCACTGCCCACCAGCACTTACTCCAGGACTGTCCCCTCCACATCAGCCTTCCCTAATATATCACTCTTCCCAGTGCACTTATATTTTAAAATAGGACAGAGAAGGAAGAATAATGCTTTCCATAAAATATGAATTAGGCTGGGTGCAGTGGCTCACACCTGCAATCCCAGCACTTCGGGAGGCCAAAGTTGGAGGATCACTTGAGCTAAGGAATTAACAGACCAGCCCAGGCAACATGGCCAGACCTTGTCTCTACTAAAAATAGATTTTTTAAAAAATCAGCCAGGTCTGGTGGCACAAGTCTGTAGTCCCAGCTCCTTGGGAGCCCAGGAGATTGAGGCTGCCGTGAGTCACGATTGTACCACTGCACTCCAGCCTCAGCAACCTAGCAAGATTCCAACTCAAAAATAAATAAAATAGGACAGTGAAGGGAAAATAATGCTTTCCATAAAAATATGAATTAGGCTGGGCACAGTGGCTCACACCTGTAATCCTAGAATTTAAGGAGGCCAAGGCAGGAAGATCATTTGAGCCCAGGAGTTTGAGACTAACCTGGGTAACAGTGTGTCTCTGTCTCTGCAAAAACTTAAATTATAGCACTTTAGGCCTTCTGGGGAAGATATTTGAGGCAATATTTAGACAAATCAGAAAAAACATAAATATGAGCTATTTTTAATATTCTGCAATTTATTCACACCCCTCCCCACCCTCACTTTTCATTGTAAATGACACTGAGTAATTTGTTTAAAAGAACAAGTTCTGTTTCAAGAATATGTTCTTTCTTTGAAACAACAAAAAGTACCTGTTTGGAGAAAAAGTCATTGCTAGTTTTGTTCTCATAAAAGTTTAATAGAAGGCAACCAAAGTTTAAGATCTCCCAGAGGACAAATAAAGATATTTCTCAGCAAATGTAGAATCGCAATTTTCATCGGTGCTGGGGGATTTTACACACAAATGCAATTTTATTTTACATTTAAAAGAGGTAAGTAAATAGACAAATCAATTTTAGCTGCTCTGAAATGTCATACTGGGTCATTAATTTTAAAAGATGGGACTTCAATAATAGTTAAAAGAACAAAGGCCCAAGGGTAAAGACTGAGAATAATCACCTTCAAATTTCTGAATTATCAGCAGCCTCAGATCAGAATCAAGAGCAGCCTCAGATCAGAATCAAGAGGAGCCTAATTCAGCTTCCTTGTGATGTTCTCCTGTATTTTTTACCTTCAAAATATAGGTTCAAATGGAATTCCCTTTTACAAAAACAGAAACCCTCTTTCCTTAAAGCACGAGGACCTCCTCTGTGTGCTGGATACTCGGATGAATTCTGGCAAAACCAAGCTCGATAAAATAAAGACCTATTGTCTAATCTGCATTCAGATAGGAGATATGACACTTGCACCTGGCCATCTCTGTGGTGGAGACAGAGATATCAACACAATACTTGGCATGATATAAAATTTAAATGAGGCCAGGCATGGTGGCTCATGCCTGTAATCTCAGCACTTTGGGAGGCCAACGCGGGTTTATCGCTTGAGCTTAGGAATTCGAGACCAGCCTGGGCAATATGGCGAAACCTTCTCTCTACAAAAAATATAAAAATTATCCTGGCATGGTGGTGTGCGCCTGTAGTCCTAGCTACTTGGAGGGCTGAAGCAGGAGGATCACTTGAGCACAGGAGGTCAAACTGCAGTAAGTCATGATTGCACCACTGCACTCCAG
>NW_012105642.1:1818396-1820399 GCF_000951045.1 Mandrillus leucophaeus | reverse complement strand
ATTATATATATTTATGTATAATATAATTATATAGATAGATAATTATATATATATATAACGTTAAGTAGACAAATACAAGCAGCAGTTTAATGCACACTTGAGGGAAAGACAAGAGAGAGAGTGATCTTCCCAAATATGAAATGACATTCAGACTTATTCTGAAATAATCAGGAGTTTCTCAAGAGGAATTCCCCACTCACCACCATCAAATCAGACAGTCCAAGTTAAACAATTGTACTGTTTTGTAAAAATAATAATTATGACAATCATAGAATTAAAGTTTTGCCATTCTAGGCAATGTGAATTTGGAGAGCATGACAAAGAGTCTGTGCTATGTAAATTCTGTGAACCTCGGTATACTCATCTGTAAAATAGGTTTATAGGGCTGTGATGTGATCATGTGTATAAGGCAATTGACAGTCCCAGGAAAATAATAGGTTCTCTTTTGACTGAAATGGGACATTAACCTACATTAAAAACATAAGTTTAGCCCAGGTGTGGTAGCTTACACCTGTAATCCCAGCACTTTGGGAGGCCGAGGTGGGCGGGCCACCTGAGGTCAGGATTTCGAGAGCAGCCTTGCCAACATGGCGAAACCCCATCTGTACTAAAAAATACAAAAAATATTAGCCAGTCGTGGTGGTGCATGCCTGTAGTCCTGGCTACCCAGGAGGCTGAGGCAAGAGAATAGCTTGAACTCAGGAGGCAGAAGTTGCAGTGAGCTGAGATCGCACCATTGCACTCCAGCCTGGGTGACAGAAAGAGACTCCGTCTGAAAATAATGATAATAGTAATAATAATAATGTTTACTTGTATAGTTTTTACTATTGTTTTTACACATTCTGGTTGATTTCCTTTATTTAGTTTTCAGAGCAAAGAACTGGTCTCTGACTAAAGAACTGATAAAAGGACTAAAGAACTGAAAAAAGCTTATGCTACTGAAATGCTTTACTGAATAAAGATATGCTTTCAATTTTAGCTACATGTGACAACTCCACAGGTTGATTTTACACTAGAATTTTTCTGACAACTACCTAGAATTCTGTTTCAATCCTGTGAGGGCATCTAATCTTGCTAGGGTGTTTTTTAATGACAGTTTTATTGAGATGTAACTTCCATATCATAAAATTCACCTATTAAAGGGTACAAGTCAATGGTTTTAATATATTCACAGAGTTGGCAACCATCACTACAATCAATTTAAAATATTTTTATTATCTCAGAAGAAAATCTCATACCCATTAGCAGTAACTTCTCATTTTTCCCAAACTCCCTCCATCCCCTGGCAGCCCTAGGCAACCATGCATCTATTTTCTATCACTATAGATTTGCTTATTCTGGACATTTCATGTAAGTGGAATCATGCAGTGTGTGACCTTTTGTGACTGACTTCTTTTACTTAGCTTCGTGTGTTCAAGGTTCATCCATGTTGCAGTATCAGTGCTTTTTTTGATGGCTGAATAATATTTCATTGCATGGATACACCACATATTCTTTATCTATTCATCAGTTGCTGGACATTTGGGTTGTTTTCACTCTTTAGCCATTATAACTAATTCTTCTGTGAATAGTTACATATAAATTATTATGTAGACACATGATTTTAATTCTCTTGGGTATTTGCCTAGGAATGGAATTGCTGAGTCGTATGGTAACTCCACATTTAACCTTTTGAGGAACTGCCAGGCTATTTTCCAAATGGGCCGCCTCACTTTACCTCCCCAGCAACAGTATGTGAGGCCTCCAGTGTTCCCACATCTTCATCAACAGTTGTTATTGTCCTTTTCATTTCGGCCATTGGAGTGGGTGTGAAGAGGTATCTCAGTGTGGTTTTAATTTGCATTTCCAATAACTAATGATATTGAACAGATGTTCCTATGCATCTTGGCTATTGGTACATCTTCTCTGGAGATACATCTGTTCAAATTCTTTATCCCATGTTTAAACTGGGTTATTTTACTTTTTTATTTCTTGCGTTCTTTCTTTGAGAAAGGTCTTGCTCT
>NW_012105642.1:1815321-1817376 GCF_000951045.1 Mandrillus leucophaeus | reverse complement strand
AAAAAAAAAAAAGGAAAATAAAAGAAACCATTGCCTTATCCAAGGTCATGAAGATTTATGCCTATTCTTTCTTCCAAGAATTTTATAGTTTTGCCTCTTACTTTTAGGTCTTTGATCCTATTGGAATTCATTTTTGTCTATGTTGTGAGGCATTCTTTTGCGTGTGGATATGCACCACTTGTTGAAAGGCTGAATTGCCTTGACACTCTTGTCAAAAATCGATTGACCCTAAATGCGAGAGTTTATTTTTGGACTCTCGATTCTATTAAATTGATCTGTATGTCTCTAATGTTTTTTAAAATAACTTTTTCTGCCTGTATTTGTACAGAATAAAAGATTTGTAAATATAGAAACACAGAATAAAAGTAAGAGAAACATTAACCCTGCTGTGGTAGACTGAACTGTTGGTCCCATTTCTTCACTCCCCACTAGGGGTTGTCCATGTCCACACCCTTATCATGGTGGAATGTACTTTGGGCTTCATCCATTTGACTCTGGGCTTGGCCATGCAATTTGCTCAGACTCTTGAGATGTCAGGGAATGTGACATGAGCAGATGCTTGGTTTGTGCTTGTGCAGTTGGTCCTGCTCTCTTTTGCAGTCACCATAAAAAGATTATGCCCTGGGTAGCCACTGATTCCAAATGAATGGCAGATACTTGGAACAAATCTGAACTCACTCTGTGATCTGGAGCCCAACCCAAGATTAAGCAGACCCCAGTCAAAACTCAGACACATGGGTTAGAAATACATGCCTATCACAGTTTACCACTGAGGGATCTGTGGTTTTATGTTCTGTAGCAATAGCCAACTAATACACTTACCACTTAGACATAACTATTCCTATCAGTCTGATCTTCTGACCAAAAATAAGATTGTAAAAAAATTGTATGTGTGTATACCCTCCTGTTGTTTTTACTTTACATTTTTTCATAATATCCTATGTTATTAAAAGTTCTTGATTGGCTCTTGCCTGTAATCCCAGCACTTTGGGAGGCCAAAGCAGGAGGATCATATGAGGCCAGGAGTTTGAGACCACCCTGGCCAAAATGGTGAAACCCTCTCCCTACTAAAAATACAAAAATTATCTGGCATGGTGGCACATGCCTGCAATCCCAGCTACTTCAGAGACTGAGGCACAAGAATCACTTGAACCCAGGAGGCAGAGATTGCAGTGAGCCGAGATCCTGCCACTGCACTCCAGCCTGGGTGACAGAGCAATACCCTGTCTCAAAAGAAAAAAAAAGTTCTTGATAAACATTCCTTTTAACATCCACATCACACATTTCAACCTTGAGCAGTTACATATTTCTCTTCACCATTCCTATATTACTTTTACTATTCCAAGTAAAGGTACAACGAATTTTTCTCTCTTTTGTATAAATCCTGATCTACATTTTTCATTATTTCCATGGAATCAAGTTCTCGAAGTTGATACCTTTAACAAGCTCCTTTAACCAAAGTTCATGGTGGAGCCACTGAACCATGATTTTCATTTTATTACTATTCATATTTCTATTTGGTTAAACTCACATTGTTTTGCTTAAGGGATGCAGACATATTTAATTTCACTTTAAAAAAAAAGACTTTTGTGAATTTTTCCAGCATGTTCTGTCATACTGTCTTCATTTACATTTTATTACAAAGAATTAAATTATTGCCATAAAAAACAAACAAGCCTCACTCGGTGCCTCATGCCTGTATCCCAGCACTTTGGGAGGTGGAGGCGGGTGGATCACCTGAGGTCAGGGGTTCAAGACCAGACTGACTAATGTGGTGAAACTCCATCTCTACTAAAAATACAAAAAATTAGCTGGGCACGGTGGTGGGGGCCTGTAATCTCAGCTACTCGGGAGGCTGAGGCAGGAGAATCGCTTGAACCCAGGAGGCAGAAGTTGCAGTGAGCTGAGATCATGCCATTGCACTCCAGCCTGGGCAACAAGAGCGAAACTCCATCCCAAAACAAACAAACAAACAACCCTCCCCCCGCAAAAAAAATACAAGTCCCTGCCTCTCGTTTTTTCCTTTGTGCTTATACAGAAACATAGAGACAATGT
>NW_012105642.1:1795079-1814911 GCF_000951045.1 Mandrillus leucophaeus | reverse complement strand
TGTAATCCCAGCTACTTGGGAGGCTGAGGCAGGAGAATCGCTTGAACCTGGGAGGCGGAGGTTGCAGCGAGCAGAGATTGCACCACTGCACT
Organism: Mandrillus leucophaeus; assembly: GCF_000951045.1. Taxonomy (NCBI): domain Eukaryota; kingdom Metazoa; phylum Chordata; class Mammalia; order Primates; family Cercopithecidae; genus Mandrillus; species Mandrillus leucophaeus. The sequence continues at coordinate 1,814,819 of NW_012105642.1, read as the reverse complement.
CCAGCCTGGGCAACAGAGGGAGACTTTGTCTCAAAAAATATACATATATATATATAGAGAGAGAGAGAGAGAGACCATTAAAGCAGACTTTTAAGCCAGAAATTGCTGTCTTCATAATGATTAATAAGTATTTTTAAGGCTTCATTAGTGAGAAATATGCTACAGGTATAAACAGATGTGCAGGACTTAAAAGAGTAGGCCAGATGGTTGATACTATAGCTAAACTTTTCTGGGTGCCTCTTAGCAAATAAATGGATCTCTCTCTGTTCCTTGTGTTACTTGTCTTTTCCCCAAGGAAAATCACATTTTTCAGGTCTGACAACAATTTTCAACCTGACAACAATTGCTCCAGTTCATTTTGGCAACTGCTAAAATTGTCACCTTGGGAACCCCAAGCATACACACTGACTGTACTTGCACAGCTCCTACCCTGAGCCTTTCGGAAATTTCCTTCAGGAAGCCCGTCTATCATCTCACAAACAGAACCACTGATCTAACCTGGGCAACCATCTTTCTGCATCTGCTCTGTCTGAGACTCTCACCGGCTCCTATGGAGACAGGGAATCCTGCATCACTCATCCCTTCGGCTAGACTGAAGGTCTCCTTCCAAAGGCAACTACTTACTACTCTCTGCCTTGGGTCATACAAGAAGCACTATTCTTATCTATTCACGTGCTAAGCTATTTTTTTTTTAAGTCAGCTTTGCTAGTCAGTCTCCTCGAAATTCCCCAGAAGGAATCAAACAGAAATGGAACAAAGGACAGGAAAAGCCAAGGAGGTTTGCTGAAATTGAAGCATTCTGTAGACAGCTGGGTGCTACAATGGGTGTAATGTGAGGAAGGTGGTCTTGGGTGCACCCACAGACCAACACTGCCATTGTTACAATTTGTGTAGGATGATCTCAGGTGACAGCAGCAATTTATCACACCCAGAAACACATCCCCCACACATATTTACTTGAGGGTACCAGACCTGCTCACAAAGCAGAGAAGAGCTAAGGCTGTTCTCTAAGGGCTGAGAATTGCTGCTACTGCCTAGTGAGTAGGGAGAGGGTACTCCTCAGGCCCTATTTCCTATCAAATCATGTGTCAGTGTTGCCTAGGAGATAGAGACACAGTAACTATTCTAGCCAAACAAGGCACATAAACAGAACAGAAATGCAACGGCTTAGAGTACCCACAGAAAACTTGATTACCTTGTCACCATGAGTAAAAGCTAATTCCAACTCCTGAAGAGAGCAAACCAGCTCTGAAAGAGAGTGAAAATGCAGACGAGACAGTTATCAGATAATGGCTATCTGGACAAGAGATTCTTTCATTTGACAGCAGTTTGGTTGTTGGGAGTTCCAGTTCGGCTTCTGCATAGTTGCTCTGTACAAATCCTCCTCCGTATTTGCTTAGAGAAAATGTGTTGCCATCCCATCATGAAGGAAGCTGCCCAAGAGTTTTTAACCATTACAGCTGTGATGATGAAAGAGTGAAGAACCGCCTCTAAGTTAAAAAGTGCACCCAGAGATAAGGTTCATTCTCAATGCCCTGCCGCTGCTTCTGATCGCATGGCCACTGCACTTCTCAGTAAGTGGGAATCAAATGCTTCACTCACCACAGAGTAAGCAAATAAATATCTTTTTTCTATGACATGGGCTAAACAATACCCTGTGCTCCACCTCCTAATAATTTCACTATACCCAGGGTGGGGAGGAGGGTCAGGAAAAGCAATAAACGATGACTTCTAAATATATGACAAACTTGTAAACAACAAAAAGGGGAAACAAAACTCTTTATAATTCTAGTATTATTAGCAGGGACAGAACTAATAATGGTCCTATTAAACTTGCATTATTAGGCAGGTCATGTTGATTCTGGGTATACCGTTCTATTCTTGTGTTTTGGCTCAGTAAGTGAGATGTGCAAATCCGTGGCAAGGTGAGTCATATTAAAACAACACCTATGGTTTTGTTGATGCTTATATAAATATAAGTCATTTCTTTTCCACTGCTCTAGATAATTATGCAATTAAAATGAGAACATATATTCTGTCAAGATTTCTTAGAAAATAAATGAGTTTTCAAAATATGGTATAGGGTTTAATAAAATAGCTTAGGAAGTTTCAGAGTTAAGCAAGAAATCTACAAATAAAGAAACAACAACAAAAAGTAGATAATGGCACTTTATCTAACTGAAGGAGGCATTCTGCTTTTTCTTTCTGGCAGGGGTTCTTGGATTTCCAAGATTGTTTCATTGTATATAAAATGTACACAAATTTGCTGAAACATTTCACTTGCTTTTGTGTTCATTAATGTATTTACCTAAAGAAAGGTAAGCATATTTCCATGGAGACAGAAAAAAAGGATGAAATGGAACCAAAAAAAGAGGATAAAAAGAGAGACAGAGAGAGAAGAAAAATTAGAATCTTTTAATACCCATGAGCCTAAAATTAATAAACACATGAAAAGTGATAGTGCTTTTATAGCTATGTGAATAATATACTTAGTACTTGCTTTAATGAATTACCATACTGAACATTTTATCACCTGGTATGATTTCTAGTTTAAGTGAATATGTCCTCTTTCATGGTTATCGAAAAAGGAATTTATATAGCTATTTGTTAAAAGTTTGCATTTCAAAGCATAATACAGTTTTAGAAGTTAAATCACCTCATTTGTTTATATTACTTGAAACACTGCATGGGAAATTTTTAGGCAAGGTATCAAAAGTCGGCCAGGCTTGTTACACACTCCCCAGCCTGCTGCACTCCTGACCTAACTCATTCCTCTGTTAGGTTTCACCGCACATTGCACATTAGGGCTGTGCACTAATTTGCTTCTATTCCACACAGGGCCAGGCACACTGAGCATCGGTCCTGTGCCTGACACTGTGCTAGATGCTGGGGTTGCAGCCATGAGCATAGACACGACAGACATGGTCCTCGCTATCTACTGTTGAGTACTGACTGGAACAAGAGGATCGTCTGTAGACAGGTATGCCCAGGAGCATGGATGTGGGATGACAAATTGCACCGTGTGCAATTGGCAGGAAATATTTAACCATTGGGATATTTGTAGCAAACTCTTTTCTATTTTTCCAAATACTCAAGGTGGCAACACCATTTCCACATGGACTGACAGAGAGTTTTATGATTATAGCCACAACCTGAACTCATGAGTTATATTTTAGGACTATTTCAGAAATTTGATCAAAAGTACAGTAGTAGTAAAAAAAAAAAAAAATTACATGCATAAGTGGTCCTTATTATTCATTTATATATTTAGACATGAATGTGCAGTTTTTCACTGGGGGGTAATGCAATATACCTAGGTAAACATGTCTTTTGCAGTTTATACCTCGGTTTATTTATTCTTCATCCCCCAAGAGATAACTTTTATTGCTGATTATACTGTAAAGGATTAAAGAGAAAGTAAACTCTTTATATTTAAAGGCCTAACAGAGCATGAATCCTCTCAGTTGCTTTACAATTTCTGCCACTAAGGTTGAGTCTGGAATTAGGTGTCACCACAGTTGACTCAAAAAGGTTTTAAAAACAGGGGTGCCAGTATAACTTTGGTTATGAAACAAATGTCCCAGGCAGAAAAATAAGTTTGGAAAAGAAGAGGGGAAAATATTTGTAAGTCTGAACTTCAGTAGAATTTGATCAGTTCTCAAGAACACTGGGGAAATCCACTGCTAATTGTCAAAATTTCTAGAAACACCTATAGAGAAGGAGGTTGTGGTTGTTTTCTCCAAAGTTTCAAAAAATGTTACACCTATCAGAAACTAGATTTTTAGAGAGCACTTAAGGAATTTTAGATTGACTCGATGAAATGTTATATGAGCAAGTAGATCATGATTTTTCTTAGAGATTGAGCATGTATTCCTGGTGATAAACAACCTATAGTTGCTTCATTCTGCTTAGTTTGCATCTTATTTTAACAATTTAATGGTTTTCTGCTAGATTTTAATTGGTAGCCATGAGAAGAATGAGTTGAACATATTGTTGATATATATCTATTTAAGCTAATGAAGTTGCTCTATTATTTTATAGTGAAATATGACCCAGTTGACGTGTATATAATAGTGTATCTTTGGATTAAAGAAATGGCTTGAAGAGATTTGTTTTTTATATTTTTTAGCAGGGACAAGAAGTACTAAGAGGCCACAGAGAGTGAGCAGAATTGTAGAAAACATGGTACCAAATCCTGAAGCTCTAGTAACATTCAACCTTATGTACAATTTATCTGACTCACAAAAAAAACCTGTCATTCTTGGTAATATTTAGACCCCTATTGAGTACCTTGTGCTGCCTATAGGACAACTGATTTTGTTCAAAAGCATCTCTTTTTAAATATAAAATACAACGATGAGACATGAAAAAGTTATCTACTTATTTATGGCCAAAAACTAATAATCAAAATTTTTTTGAATGATCAAATTTGAAAAACAATTCTATTTTTAGGAGCTATAAAATCATAATACATGACAAATTCTAGGGGAGAGTGTCTGCTTACATAAAATATTCAATTATCTCTCCACTGAGATATTCAACAGTTTTATTATTTACTTCAACAATTTAATTGCAAAGGATAAATAGATGTTTATTGTTTTTACAAGTACACTTATAACATAGTTCTACTTTGCCAGTGAAAGTCACAAAAAAAATTAATTGTGCAGTTTTTTCTGACCTAGAATTCCTATTATTGAAAATTAGTGCAAAATGAGAGCATATTTAATATTATTTCAGGAAATGCTGACATTTTAAGAAATCACCTTCATAACTTAAAGAGGAACCTATCTTTGTTGCTGTTCTTAAGGAATTTTTATCTTTGCTTCTCAGGCTTAGTAGATTACCAGTGTTTTCTCTTAATTCATTAAAATTCTCACTTGTTGAAACTTTTTTTTAAATTATAGAGTACCTGCTTTTATTGTCATGGTCATTTTTTTTTTTTTAATTTCTACATACTGTGAAATCCTCAGAGAAAAATAAACGGGATTTTAAAATAAAAACTGGCATAGTTCTGATTAACAATACTTAAGTTTATTGGAAAAGGAATTGAGTGATTTATATGCCGATCCTTTCCTGCTGTTGTGGCATTTTACCAATTTCATTAATAAGTTCAGCAGTAATAGTAGCAACCTAAGTAATAATTTAAGAAGTAATAATGAAGTTAGGAGTGTTCTGTGCTATTTCCTGGAGGTATTCATTTAGCCCAGGTCTCTCCTGTGGTTCTACCAGAATTATATTTGGAAAATACCAAGCCACTTAAATAAATGTTTTAGCTGAAATTATAAATCATTGTAATTAGTACCATAAAGTTGACAGAGCATAGGTTTCTTCGTTGGAAGATCAGAGATGGGGTCTAGGCTCCATTACTTAACAGCTGTTTGATCTTTGGCAGATTATTTCACCTTTCAGACTCCTTTCCTTCATGGGTAGGAACAATGTCCGTGGAAGGGATTTCCATCATGTATAACAGCCACATGTGACTGGTACCAAATCTCTGAGGGGAGCACGTGGTAAGAGACTAGGAAAAACTGCTGTGTAAAAGTGAGGGCAACACAGGGGGAAGCCATGCGTGCTATCTGCCCTTTAAAGCTAAGTTCTTATGAACTATGCCTTTCAAAATGTACAGAAGAAAAACTCAAGACTTCTCATCTGCAATTCCCAGCAAGAGATCACCGACTCCCCTCTTTGACATGTAGAACAGGATGCCGAGACTTTTGTGTGTGTTCACCCTGGGTTATCACATTTCCAGCTCTAGATTCTTTCTCATTGCCCAATTGTTTCAAGGAGATAGAAATATTGTCTTTATTTTCCCCAGGTCTATCACTACATTTTTCAATTCTTTTGTAACCTGCTCCCTTTTGGGGAAAAAAAAAGAAAAAAGAAAAACTCTTCAAAGTCAAAGTACCACAAGTTGATTCTGGATTGGTGAGACAAAGTTTCTCTTTCTCAGGCTACCAATTGTTTTAGATTGAAGTTTCCTGTCATGTTCGCTCATCTTTAAATCCTCATAGTGAAAATGGTAATGTTGTTTATTTCTTTTATTGACTATGCTACAACTTCTACTGTTCAAAGGTCTGCTCTGGTCTCTTGCCGAAAAGCTATCCCCTCCTATTTGTTTCCTTCTCTTCCAGTTTTGCACATACCTTGGGTTCCACCAGGAATGTCTTTTCCCTGTTGTGTGTTTCAAGGACTCTAGTTCACCCTTTAGACGGCAAATCCGAAGTCTCTGCTCCTGTTGTACTCCACACACACCTTGATTGGGGGCAGTTTTACAACTGGTCTACATTTATCAATTTATGTTTCACTCTGTCTTTCAAGCTATGAATCTACATCAGAAGGGCAAAGTCCAAGATTTAGTCATGTTTGTATTTCTAGCACATCACGAATATGCCATAAATGTTTCTCAAATGGCCAAACAACTACATTTTATGTTAGAAAGCAGCTTTCAGTTTTTCTTAAAAATAGCAGCAAGATGATTTTGGTATCTCCCTTGTTTTCTGTAGGATATGATCATCATGGCACCTGTATTACTGATACTTTTGGGGGCCACTGAGATACTGCAAGCTGACTTACTTCCTGATGACAAGAGTAAGGACCTTCTATTCAATTCAATAATGTTTACTTTTAAAAGTATGTTAGTAAAAGGATAACATTATTTTCTCTTAAACTGTCAATTAGAACATTATATATGGATTTTTATGAGATAATATTTATCCTCAAGACAGATGCTTTAAACATGCTATATTTTAAGAAAGCAATGCTGGCTGAAATGCAAATGTTATGCTACAGTGGGAAATCAAAGTCAAAGTGTGGGTGTCCAGGCACCATGGAATAAAGCTGGCGCCAGTGGTCGCATTTGGAATGTCTTCCCACACAAGGGAGTAGTTAGAAGGCCCCATGACCAAACAGTAAGAAACTTCCACTGCATTTTGTCCTGAAATTTGTTGATGTACGTATTTGGTGTGATGACAGAGTTTAAGGAAAATCATCACATGGTCCCAGTCTAGCATTGTCAACAGAACTATCTATGGAAATGACAATGTTCTATCTCTGTAATGTCCAACGCAGTAGCCACTAGCCATATGTGACTATTGAGCCCTTGAAATATGGACAGTGCAACTAAGGTAATGAATTTAAATTAATTTAGGCCGTATGTTGTGGCTCACACCTGTAATCCCAGCACTTTGTGAGGCAGGGGCAGGTGGATCACTTGAAGTCAGAAGTTTGAGACCCACCTGGCTAACATGGTGAAACCCCAACTCTACTAAAAATTCAAAAATAGCCAGCTGTGGTGGCACATGCCTGTAATCTCAGCTACTTGGGAAGCTGAAGCAGGAGAACAGCTTGAACTGAGAGGCAGAGGTTGCAGTAAGCTGAGATCGCACAACACTGCCCTTCAGCCTGGGCAACAGAGTGAGACTCTGTCTCAAAAATTAATTAATTAATTAATAAAAATTTCAATAGCCACAAGTTGCCAATGGCTACCATAATGGACAGTGCAATACAGACAGAGCTCTAAAAATCCTCATGTGGTAAACATGGATGTAGAGGTGTGGGAAGTCTGTTAAGATGCATGGATAAATCCTGATAACTTAGTAAATGAATAAAAGAAGGTTTTGTAATTGTGTGCACAATACTGCCCTAAATGTAGTAAAAAAATTAAAAATTGCATAAATATACACCCAAGAAAAAAATAACGAATATATCATATGTTAATGCCATTCTTAGTGGTACAATTATTTTAAAAAATTTATCTTCTTCTTTTTGCTTATCTGTGTTTTCCAAAATTTCTTCAATAAACAGATATTGATTTTGCAATTAAGCAAAAGCTTTTATTTTGAAAGCAAAGTCAGAGAGTGGCTCATGAAGGGGGAAGAAACATTTTCTTTCTGTAAAGCCCTATTTAAATAAGTTTGCTTGCAAATATTTTTGTCTGTGACTCATAATAAGAGGTAAATACATTTTTACGTTATGTACCAGCACGCATACAAATATATAACTACCCTTATGTAGTAGAAACAAGATTCATGAAACAACTCTTATTATGTTTGATGCACACTGATATTTTCTATTCTATTTTTCTTCCACATCATTAAAAGAAAAATTATGGTCACAAACCAATACATTGTTATCATTGACTGCTAATGGATAATGACTCTCAGTTTGAAAATTATGGTTACAGTGAATAGTGAATAGTGATATAGTAACATGTTCATATTTCAATAAAAATATAGGTATTATAGGTAAACACCTGGACATGGGCAATGTAAAAAAAGATGTTAAAAACAGTTTTAAAGAAACCTCTTCTAGGCTGGGCGTGGTGGCTCCTGCCTGCTAGCATTTTGGAAGGCTGAGGCGGGCAGATCATTTGAAGTTAGGAGTTGGAGATCAGCCTAGCCAACATGGTGAAAACCTGTCTCTGTGAAAAATACCAAAAATAAAAAAATAAAAAAATAAACCATTAGCCCAGCGTGGTGGCATGCGCCTGTAGTCCTAGCTACTCAGGTAGAAATAGACACTTTCTCTTTGCCCCGGTGCTACAGGCATGGCAGGAGCAACTGTGTCTGTGGTGCTCGCAGGTCCAGGGCAGCATCTGCAGGGCAACAAATATTCAAAAAATTTAAAAAGTGCTGCCTATGTCCAGTTGAACATTGTGCTGTTTCTTTATTCTTTGAATCAACAGTTTCACTTCTCCCACCTGTCAATTTCACCATTAAAGTTACTGGTTTGGCTCAAGTTCTTTTACGTTGGGAACCAAATCCTGATCAAGAGCAAAGGAATGTTAATCTAGAATATCAAGTGAAAATAAACGCTCCAAAAGACGATGATGTAAGTGTTTATTCTAATGGATATCCTTATTGAGAATAAATATGCGTTTTGACTGCATTTTCTTTATCAAATGAAATTTTATATTAAAAAACAAAAGTACTGACAGGCTCTTTGTTATGTTACCAGTAGACTAGTGTCTCTCTAAGAATGCCTGTGAGCTAGTGCTAGGTGTATTGTTCAGCGTTAAACAGCATCGCAGAATATTTTAACTTTCGGATGATTCTTTCCCTTAACGAAGAATGTTTAGTAACTTTTTAGGCACAATGGATTGGATACTGGTTTTCTGTTTCCCCTAAAATCACCAACCCAACAGAACAGGAGACAGTAGCCTAGCAAAACAAGAAGACAGCAGACAGAATGGAGAGTCAGGGAAACCAAGTTCGAATCCCAGTTCATCCACTTCCTACCTTTGCAACCTGGGACAAGTCATTTAGCTTCTCAGAGCCTCAATTTTACCTCAGGGCTACATTCAGGCATCTGCTACATATTAGGTGTGTAATAAAGTCAAACAAAGGGAGAAGTGATTCATATTAACCATTTTTCAGTCAATATGGAATTCTAGAGAATTTTCTGTCAAACATTGACCTCTGGGGAGATGGTGGTCAAAGGGAACTTCAGTTTAACTGTAATATTTAGTTTGTTTTTACAAGAATAATGTGTTCATGTGTCATTGAGAAGTTACTATGTTGTTATTACTATAGTTTTGTTTTGACTTTTTTCCTAGCAAAACTATTTCATTGCATCTTACTCATCATTTAAAAAGTAGAAGAAAATGCATATTTGATTAAAATAGCTCTCTTAAGGCTAGTTCTCTTTTATGCATCAAGACTTGTGGGTTTTATTTTTAGTATGAAACCAGAATCACTGAAAGCAAATGCGTAACCATCCTCCACAAAGGATTTTCAGCAAGTGTGCGGACCATCCTGCAGAACGACCACTCACTCCTGGCCAGCAGCTGGGCTTCTGCTGAACTTCATGCCCCACCAGGTAAAGCAGGCCTCCAAAAGTCCAGTTTGTATGTTTTGGACTTTGCAAATATGGAAAAGCAGAAAAATTAACACTAACTCACTTTCCTTTAGTCAGTCACCTGTTCTTGTCAAGTACTCTCCCATATCAACAACATCCTAACTAAGGCTGCTGCCACTTCTTATCATAACCAACTGAATTCCATCTGGCACATTCTTGCAGAAATATCCACCGTCTGTGAATTGACCTCCAGTGGAAAGTTGGTGTTTCTGATACTTAGAATCAGTAATACTTCTGATCACACACTTAAGTGCACACACACAATAGGGGAGAGAAAAGAGGAGAAGCAGGCTACCAAGTCCTGGGGCATATGGGTGCACCCAATAACAATTGCCTTGGTCAGTTGAGCTCACGGGTAATTTTTGAACAATTATCCTGTCATATGGCCAGCTGGAAAGCCCATGCCTTCTGAATTGTGTTGGTAACTTAAAACAGAATCATAAAGATCTTCTCATTTACTTTTTTTTTTTTTTAGATAGAGTCTCCCTCTGTTGCCCAGGCTGAAGTGCAGCAGTGTATTCTCGACTCACTGCAACCTCTGCCTCCTGGGTTCAAGCTGTTCTCATGTCACTGCCTTCCGAGTAGCTGGGATTATAGGCGTGCGCCTCCATGCTGGACTAATTTTTGTACTATTATTATTATTATTGAGATGGGGTTTTACCATGTTGACCAGGCTGGTCTCGATCTTCTGGCCTCAAGCCATCCACCTGCCTCAGCCTCCCAAAGTGCTGGGATTACAGACATGAGCTGCCATGTCCAGCCCCATTTACTTGTTATAACTTGTCTAGACCACATACCAGCCAATTTGCGTGGGCTTGATCCCAAGTACAGAGACTAATCCAAGGCAGATACAGGATCACAGAGATGGGTTATTGTAGGTGGCTTACATCAAACCACTATTTCCCCTTTCTATAATGAATAACTGGATTTTACCTATAAGGCACTTTGCAGCTTACATTTCTACAATTCTAATTATCCTCTGAGCACTCTAATATAGGATGACACTAATAAAAATTATTTCTGTTTTGAACCAAGTAGAATTCACATAAAATGATTCCTTGGATGAGAACTATAAGACAAAGAGTCTCTATAGATCTCTAAACTGTACTTGGGCATGGACTTTCTGGTCATTTGGTGCATGGACAAATATATATTAGGTTGGTGCAAAAGTAATGACCAAAATCACAATTACTTTTGCATCAACCTAATATATGAATATATACATGAACTGAATAAGTCAATTTGCTTCGAGATATTTCTTCTTTTTATCTGTGCAAAAGCAAAAGTACAGATATATCTTTTATCTGTGCAAAAGCACAGATATAAAGAAGAAATCCATCTTTAACTTCTCTACAGGTAATAAGAGGCTGTCTCTCATCATCTTCTCCCTCTGCTTCTTGAAAGACACTGGCTGACAGTGATAAAAATGATCTACAGCTGACTTAAGCTACGACCAAAAGACTCCCTTCTATCTCTCAAGGCTCCCACTTGGATGCGGTCCTTTCTGGCCTGGGTGCAAGAGCTTGTTTCCTTCTCTGAGCAACCACCAACAAGACCAGTGTTTCCCACAGTGTATTTTAAAGACCAACAGTTAATACAGCAATGAGAGGTTGAAATGAAAACAAGTCTTTCTAGTCACATAATTTGAGAAAGACTTAATGAAGCAAATATAAATAAGTTTGCATTTAAAATCTTGGCTGGGTGCGGTGGCTCACACTTGTAATCCCAGCACTTTGGGAGGCCGAGGTAGGTGGATGGCTTGAGGCCAAGAGATCGAGACCAGCCTGGCCAACGTGGTGAAACCCAGTCTCTACTAAAAATACAAAAATTAGCTGAGTGTGGTGGCACGTGCCTGTAATCCCAAGCACTCGGGAGGCTGAGGCAGGAGAACTGCTTGAACCCGGGAGGGGGAGGTTGCAGTGAGCTGAGATCATGCCACTGCACTGTAGCCTGGGCAACAGAATGACTCTGTTTCCAAGTAATAATAATAATAATAAAATAAAATCTGAGTGAGCTGAGATCTGGCCACTGCACTCCAGCCCGGGCAAGAGAGCGAGACTCCGTCTCAGGAAAAAAAAAAAAAAAAAATCTGAAGGTTTTCTTTTGGTTTTTTGAGACAGGGTCTCACTCTGTTGCCCAGGCTGGAGTGTAGTGGCATGATCTTGGTTCATTGCAGCCTCGACCTTCCCAGCTCAAGTGATCCTCCCACCTCAACCTCCCAAGTAGCTGGAACTACAGGCACATGCCACCACACCTGGCTAATTTTTGTATGTTTTGTAGAGTTGGGGTTTCGCCATGTTACTCAGGCTTGTTTCAAACTCCTGAGCTCAAGCAATCTGCCCGCCTCAGCCTCCCAAAGTGCTGGGACTACAGGTTCATGCCACCACGCCTGGCTAATTTTTATATTTTTTGTAAAGACGAGGTTTCACCATGTTGCCTGGGCTGGTCTCAAACTCCTGGGCTCAAGAGATATCCACCAGCCTTGGCTTCCCAGAGTGCTAGGATTACAGGCATGAGCACCGTGCCTGGCCAATTCAAGGTTTTCTTAAAGTCCTAGTATATTAAAGAGGACTTTAACATGCTAATGTGCATCAAGTCTGCAAAGTAGTGGTATTATCTTGCAGTGTTGTCAAAACTCATTTCTTCTGAGCAGCAACCTATGTAATTCATGAAGCATTTGGATACAACCTAATGAATCACACAATTCTAGGATGGAAAGGGATACTCAAGACCTTCCTATACCAACCCTCTCCTTTACAGTTGAAAATACAGAGCCCAGAAAAGTGGGGGTCAATGTCTCACAGCTAGTTATTAACAAATGTGGCATTAGAGCACCAAAGTTGCTGGACATCAACCTCTAAATGACAATATATTGTACTTCTCTTGAACTTTGTCACATTTAGTGCACAAACATCACCCCCAAGCCCCAAACAAAATACCTGGGAAGCTGTTTACTATCAGAAATGGGGACTTTATAATTCTAATTCCATATCTCCAGTAAGTTGGCCTTTTGTAGTTAGTAGGTTTCTAGAAATATGTGATGATGGCTGGGCATGGTGGCTCATGCCTGTAATTTCAGCATTTTAGGAGGCTGAGGCGGGTAGATCACTTGAGGTCAGGAGTTCAAGACCAGCCTGGCCAACATCTCTACCAAAACCCCATCTCTACCAAAAATACAAAAATTAGCCAAGTGTGATGGTGCACACCTGTCATTCCAGCTACTTGGGAGGCTGAGGCATGAGAATCGCTCCAACCCAGGAGGCAGAGGTTGCAGTGAGCCAAGATCGCACCACTGCACTGCAGCCTGGGTGACAGAGTGAGGTTCTGTCTCAAGGGGAAAAAAATGTGAAGATGATTATTTTTTGGTGGTGAATAAGATGTTTACATCATTATAGTTCCAAAAGAAGCATGAAATTCAGAGTTTGCCATGGCAATGTTTTGTTCTTTTTATTTTTGACTACCTAGGGTCTCCCGGAACCTCAGTTGTGAATTTAACTTGCACCACAAACACTACAGCAGATAATTATTCACATTTAAGGCCATACCAAGTTTCCCTTCACTGCACCTGGCTTGTTGGCACAGATGCCCCTGAGGACACGCAGTATTTTCTCTACTATAGGTTAGTACTGTACCTATTTTTACTTAGGCAAATGGTTGTTTCCTGCAACCTCATAAAACTCATGAGTGTTCCAATTTAGGTATGGCTCTTGGACTGAAGAATGCCAAGAATACAGCAAAGACTCAATGGGGAGAAACATCGCATGCTGGTTTCCCAGGACTTTTATCCACAGCAGAGGGCGTGACTGGCTTGCGGTGCTTATTAACGGCTCCAGCAAGCACTCTGCCATCAAGCCCTTTGATCAGCTGTTTGCCCTTCATGCCATTGGTAAGATCGACTTAACCCAAAGCTGAAATAACTGAATCTCAGAATCTCAGCACTGGAGAAGATCACCTAGTTCTACTACTTTTCTGATGCTAAGTAAGCATCAGGCCCACGTTTGAAAACCACTGGGGCAGGGTTCTCCAGCCCAACGCCGCCAGTGATTTTTGCTGGATAGCTGTGTTATGGAGGGCTGTCCTGGGCATTGTAGGATATTGAGCAGCAGAGGGGCCTCTACACCCTAGATGCCAGCAGTATGCCCCTCTGCCCCTGAGCTGTGATTTTTTAAAAAGTCTCAGACTTTGCCAAATGCCCCTCAGGGGGTAAAATTTCCCCCAGTTGAGAATCACTGCACCAGGAAAAGTGAACTAGCTACTCAAAAGAGACCATTTAATCTTTCATGAGTTCTGATAGGTTTTGTGAAATTTCTGCCCCAGGTCCTGCGATGGACTAGTGCCACCCCAGCCGGTTTGAGTCCTTTCCCTAACAAATGGCCTCTCTTAGCTGTTCACAGGCAGCAGGTTTCCCATCCAGAAGCCCTTCTTCTCCAGGCTAATATCTCTCTCTCTGCATTTCTCACTGTTCTGGCCCATCTCCTGGATGTTTTGCAGCTCGAATATCTCTCAGTGTGCAATTCTCAGCTCTAAAAATTATATTCATGGTTTCATCTGCTCAGTTCTCAATAGAGAAGACACTCTCCCTCATCCCAGATAGTTCGATTCGTGAAACTCACCAGGCGCTCTCACATGGCATGCTGAGTTACGGAGACTCCAGATTTCAATGGTGGGTGGTTATTATGGGCTGTGGGGCCAGACTGCCTGGATTTGGATCCTGGCTCCACCGCTGACTGAGTGACCTTGGACAAGCTGATCATTCCTTTGTGCCTAATCTTCTTATCTGAAACAATGGAGAGGAATCAATACTTCCTGTGCGGTTTTCGTGAGAATTGTGTTACTAATGATAAAGCGCTTAGAACAGTGCCTGGCATAAAGGTTTAATAAATACACTACAATATTATTTAGAGAGTATGATTTGGCTGTGACATAACTATTTTCCAATGGAATATAACTTTGTGTCAAGAATCATAGCCCTTACTAAAGAGGTTATGCAATTCTCTCAGTAGTATATTTCTTAGGTGAACTAAAAATGTCACTTTCATGAAAATAGGCAATAAAAGATGCTGAGGAAGACCTAGAAACAATGATATTGATATGAAAATGGATATAATCTAGTACAGACCACAGGAATTCATTTTCTTTTATGATTTTCATTTTATTGAGGCTAATTCCTAGGATTACTAAAATAAATAAGTACTTTCTTGGTTAAGAATTTTCTCCTTAGGCAACAGGAGGCTCTGAAGCCAGTCGACCCCACTCTTAGCTTGTCCCTATTAATTGTGAGATCCAAGTCACATTACCTAAGACAAGGACACTCATTAAGAATTAATTTTCCCCTCACCTCACTGGACCATAAGACAATCAAGTGAGATCTCAGGGGAAAGGACATTAGAGTCCTAAGTGAAGACCAATCCATTCTTCTTTTTTTTTTTTTTTTTGAGACAGAGTCTCACTCTGTTCCCTAGGCTGGAGTGCAGTGGCATGATATCGGCTCACTGCAATCTCCGCCTCCTGGACTCACGCCATTTTCCTGCCTCAGCCTCCCGAGTAGCTGGGACTGTAGGTGCCTGCCACCACGCCCAGCTAGTTTTTTGTATTTTTAGTAGAGTCGGGGTTTCACCGTGTTAGCCAGGATGGTTTCGATCTCCCGACCTCGTAATCCGCCTGCCTCAGCCTCCCAAAGTGCTGGGATTACAGGTGTGAGACACCAAGCCCGGCCCTAATCCATTCTTTATTGATGCAAAAGACAACTGAAGCTTCCTGCTCCATCCCCCAAACAAACAAAAAACAAAAGATGCAGTAAACAAAATGAAATTAAATTGAAAACTGAATCTCAGAAGGGGGAAGTGATTTGCTCAGGGCCACATACCTACTGGGAAGAGGCAAGCTTGGTGGAAGGTCCAGGGAAACGTTCTCTCAGTGGTCAGGTTTATTCTGGGCCTGGTACAACTTGAGTAGTAAAGGGAGATGGTGGGTGAGTCTTGCAATGAGCTGAGTGGGGAAGAGATTCAAGCATTTGACTCCATTTGGAGTAGTAATCCTTGTAGTTTCCAGAAAGGGTCTCTTCTTCTTCAGCACTATTAGACAAGAGTATTACGGGAGGCCACTGGCTTCCTGTGGCTTGCAGATCAGTTGATTAAGACCTGATGGTAAATATTTGAAAAAAGCATATCTTAGAAATGCCTTGAGAAGTGTGGGTGGATTGGAGTTATCAGCTCTGATCACTGATTCTAAAAAAAAAAATCACTGATCTTTCATTCCCTTAGATCAAATAAATCCGCCACTGAATGTCACAGCAGAGATTGAAGGAACTCGTCTCTCTATCCAATGGGAGAAACCAGTGTCTGCCTTTCCAATCCATTGCTTTGATTATGAAGTAAAAATACACAATGCAAGGAACGGATATTTGCAGGTAATTACTCAGATCATTCCAATATTTGATGACAGACATTTATTTTAGAAACATTTAAAAAAATTATCTTCAGTGACTGCAACCAAGTTACAGCTTGGTACTAACAAGGTCAAAGTTAACTTACATCTACGCAGGTATTATAGGTATAAACCAAATCTTACTGGCCTTTTGTTTTGAAATAACATACTTTTGGTTGAAACTAATACAAAGGATTAGAAACAGACTCATTGGTACTAGTGTTGGTTAAAATCTAAAATGATAGATGGGTGCAGTGACTCATGCCTGTAATCCTAGCACTTTGGGAGGCCACTGTGGGTGGATCACCTGAGATGAGGAGTTCAAGACCAGCCTGACCAACATGGTGAAACCCCATCTCTACTAAAAAATACAAAAAAAACTAGCTGGGCGAGGTGGCGGGCGCCTGTAGTCCCAGCTACTCGGGAGGCTGAGGCAGGAGAATGGCGTAAACCTGGGAAGTGGAGCTTGCAGTGAGCTGAGATCTGGCCACTGCACTCCAGCCTGGGCGACAGAGCGAGACTCCGTCTCAAAAAACAAAACAAAACAAAACAAACAAACAAAAAACCTCACAAAAATTAGCCAACATGATGGCGCATGCCTATAATCCCAGCTACTTGGGGGTGGGGGCTGAGGCAGGAGAATCGCTTCAACCAGGGAGGCGGAGGTTACAGTAAGCCGAGATGGTGCCACTACACTCCAACCTGGGGGACAGAGCGATACTTCATCTCAAAAAAAAAAAAAAAAAATCTAAAGTGATGCAGCTACTATAAAAACAGTATGATGAATTCTCAAACAATTAGAAATAGAATTCCCATATGATCCAACAATTCCATTTCTGGTTATATATACAAAAGAATTGAAAACAAGGATTCAAAGAGATGTTTGTACACCCATGTCCATAGCAGCATTATTCACAACAGCCAAAAGCTGGAAGCAACCCATGTGCCCATTAAATGAATGGATGAGCAAAATGCAGCATATACATACAATAGGATATTATCCAGCATTAAAAGAAAGGAAATTCTGACACATGCTGCATCACGGAGGAGCCTTGAGGACATTATGCTAAGCAAAATAAGTCAGTCACAAAAGGACAAATACTGTCTGATTCTACTTTCGGAGGTTAAATAGTAAAATTCTTAGAAACAGAGTAGGATGGTGGTTACCAGGAATTGGTTGGAGGGCGGATGGAGAGCTATTGTTTAATGGGTACAGAGTTTCACTTTTGCAAGATTAAAAGACTGTTGAACATTGGTGACACGACAATATGAAAGTATTTAATATCGCAAAGCTGTACACTTAAAAGGGATTAAGATGGTAAATTTCATTATATTTTTACCACAATTTAAAAAAACTCATTAGTACTAATAGACAAAAATTTCAAAGGGAAAGGAACTGAGAAGAAAGTCAATCAACATTTCTTGAGCATCAATTATGTGTCAAACTTTATTATGTGTATATTGCACCCTCACAATAATTCTATGATATAATTATCATTCCCATTTTATAGGAAAGTGAGGCAAAAGAGATGAAGTAACTCTCCCACAGTCATAAAGCTAGGAAAAAAAAACAGGATTCCAACTCATGTCTTATAGAGAGTAGACAAAGCCAATTCCATTAGATTCAACAAATATTTACAAATTGACTTCTTTGTGAGAAATAAGACTGTTTCTGCCATGGAGTGACCCAATCTTGTGACATATTTGCCCAGCCTTGGGGTTGCTCTCCCACAGGAAAAGCCAGTGCAGCTAGAGATGGGGGTGTGGGCACAGAGTCTGCTATGCAGAGAGGAATTGAACGGAATCTGCAAGGATGAAGAGAAACTGGTCTGGTGAGAAAACATGAGAAGGACTTTCTTAGCCAGAGCTTCCCAAAATACTTACACTGAAGGGCTGTGAGTGCGTGTGTTTTTATAATATCTAATCTACCATCGACTGGTGCTTTTGTCAAATACATAAAAATGATTTGCTAGCAAAAATTAAATATAGCCAAAGACATGTGAAGTATCAGTTCACTGATCATGTGTTTGGATGTCATGGTGATGTTAAATTGCTACCAAAACTTCCAAATTGTAGTCATAATTTTATCTGTATTTAGCCCATCACAGGCCAGTAATAAATAGTTCCTGACCTGCACCAGTCTAGGAAAAGGAGTAACTTTATGCTTGAGAGAGTGTGGTTCTTTCAGTCAAGTGGCAAGTAATTCAGTCTGCCTGGATGCCTGGATAGAAGACCAACACTGAACTCATGACTCTGTATCTGACACTGTGACTTCTCCCAGAGTGGCTCTATAAGATTTTTTTTTAAAATAAAGAAATGGCTTCTGTGTTAAAAACCATGACTACGGGCAATGGATGCCACTGAAGAATTTCACACAAGAGAGAAATATGTCCACATTTGCAGAGTAGAAGAAGAATTTTGTTAGCAGTGTGAAAACCGGATGTGAGTGGGGAGGGGCCACATGGACATATGAATATCAGTTAGTGGCTACTGCAATGGTCCAAGCAAAAGATAATAAGAGCTAAAATAGGCAATGGACACAGGGCTGGAGTAAAAAAGGGAGAAACACCTCCAGGGGGTATTCAAGATACAGGTGTCAGGAACACATCTCTGGCACAGGGGACTAGCTGGATGGTGGCGACCGTGAACAGCAGAAAGAAAAAGAAGAAGGGCTCATTCATGAGAAAACTGCTTCAACACGAGACAATCTAGTGTTTGTGTGATATTATTTAGTAATGTGACCATAGATTATGGAGGGACAAGGTAAGGGAATAATGCATCCTGGCAGAGGCCACTCCAAGTCTTTCAGTCTGGAAACGTCTGCTGGGCCTGGATAGGATCACCTGGATCTTGACTGTTGACCATTTCATATATTTGGGTTACAAGACAGCGTTTTCCTGAAGGGTGACTGCCAACACAGCAACACTGAAGCGCCTAGTATAAACGAATTGATATGTGCCCTGTTGATTTTAAATGGCTTGCTGAACAGTGAGTCACATGACCTATATAGGACCTCCCATTCTGATAATTGGCAGAAACAAATTAGGTGTTTAGAGATTCTTATAATGCTATTTTTCCCCACTTAGATAGAAAAAATGATGACCAATGCATTCATCTCAATAATTGATGATCTTTCTAAGTATGATGTTCAAGTGAGAGCAGCAGTGAGCTCCATGTGCAGAGAGGCGGGGCTCTGGAGTGAGTGGAGCCAACCTATTTATGTGGGTAAGTAGCTTATGTTTATTTTACATTGGCAGCCTTCCTTGTGATCAAAGAAGGTAATCCCAGAAGTGTACACTTTCATTTGTGGGTCTTAAAATGGTTTCATATCTCTATTGTGATTCATTTTCTATTGGTCTACTGCCTTTCCAATCAGGAAATGAAGCCAAGTGAAGTTTAAGTGTCCAACCTTGTCATTAGCACCAACCCTCCTAGACCCGGTGCCTATTTTTTTTTTTT
>NW_012105642.1:1793045-1794204 GCF_000951045.1 Mandrillus leucophaeus | reverse complement strand
TGAAGGATAATATACCCAATGGCAGCTATGGATGAAGGGGCACATTTCCAGTCTTACCCTGACACAGATGTCAATTCCACACCCAGGACATGTGGACTTGCACCTTGAAGACAGAAAATTCATACCCTGTGTTAGCCGGGTGTGATGGCTCACGCCTGTAATCCCAGCACTTTGGGAGACCAAGGTGGGCAGATCACGAGGTCAGAAAATTGAGACCATCCTCAGTAATACTGTGACACCCCGTCTCTACTAAAAAAAAAAATTAGCCGGGCTTGGTGGTGGGCGCGGTGGCGGGCGCCTGTAGTCCCAGAAATTCAGGAGGCTGAGGCAGGAGAATGGTGTGAACCCAGGGGGCGGAGCTTGCAGTGAGCCCATCATGCCACTGCACTCCAGCCTGGGCGACGGAGCGAGACTCCGTCTCAAAAAAGAAAAGAAAAGAAAAGAAAAGAAAAGAAAAGGAAAGAAAAGAAAAGAAAATTCATACCCTGGGTATTACCCGGGTGTTTCCGGCAAGTCAGCATAGGCATTGTATGAGAGAAGGAAACAGTTAAAAAGCAACCAGTGTGTCTCATGTGTATGATAAACCGTGCAGCCTGGGGAGGCACACACATGTCGTCAACTGTTGCACTAGGTCTATAAGAGCATGAGATGGTGGGAAGAAGACTGGAGCCTTACATAGAAAGCCCAGGTTTAACATTCAGCCTTGACAAGGATTGATTGTGTATCGCCAGACAAATCATTTCTCTCTGTTTGCTAGGGTTCTCAAGATAAAGGAGATAACATCCAGCTTTCCTGCCCCACAGGGTATCTGAAATAAAAACAACTGCAGGGATAGCAGATTACATGTGTTTTTTTATTTATTTTTATTTATTTATTTATTTATTTATTTATTTATTTATTTATTTATTGCCAAGCACTATGGTAAATACATTATCTTAGTCCTATCAAAAAACTTGTTTGGAAAGTTTAGATAATTGGCTTAACTCTGTTCTGCATGGCCAACAAGTGGCAGGGATGGGGCTCTGACCCCAGATTAACTGACTTGATCTCACCTGATCTCTGGACACTCTGGCATGGTGGGACAGGATTCTGCAAGCTTTAAAGTGCTGGGTAGATTAAAGTCTTATTTAAGAGATCTAGGGGATGGGTGTGGTGTCTC
>NW_012105642.1:1786481-1787285 GCF_000951045.1 Mandrillus leucophaeus | reverse complement strand
CTTTCCAATCAGGAAATGAAGCCAAGTGAAGTTTAAGTGTCCAACCTTGTCATTAGCACCAACCCTCCTAGACCCGGTGCCTATTTTTTTTTTTTTCCCCCAAATCTTGTTTCCAGTTTTATCCATGTTTTAAATTAAACTTTTTATTTTGAAATACTTAGACTCACATGCTGTGGGAAGAAATAATAGAGATCCTGTGTCTCTTTCATCCAGTTTTCCTCAAGGGTAACACCTTATAGAACTATAGTACAATAGTGGAATAGAATATTGGTGTTGGTAATCCAGATCTTACTGATTTCATCAATTTTATATGTCCTCATTTGTTTGTTTCTTTTTGGACAGAGTCTTGCTCTGTCACCCAGGTGGGAGTGCAGTGGTGCAATCTCAGCTCACTGCTACCTCTGCCTCCTGGGTTCAAGTGATTCTCCTGTCTCAGCCTCCCGTGTAGCTGGGACTACAGGCACATGCCATCACACCTGGCTAATTTTCGTATTTCTAGTAGACACAGGGTTTCACCACGTTGGTCAGGCTGGTCTTGAACTCCTGACTTCAGGTGATCCAGTGGCCTCAGCCTCCCAAAGTGCTGGGATTACAGGCATGAGCCACTGTGCCCAGCCGTATGTCCTCATTTGTATGTGTGTGTTTGGTTCTATGCAATTTTAGCACATGTTTAAATTCATGTACCCATCACCACAGTCAAATACAGAG
This sequence comes from Mandrillus leucophaeus, assembly GCF_000951045.1. NCBI lineage: Eukaryota > Metazoa > Chordata > Mammalia > Primates > Cercopithecidae > Mandrillus > Mandrillus leucophaeus. The sequence continues at coordinate 1,786,577 of NW_012105642.1, read as the reverse complement.
CAGTTTCATCATCACCTGTTACCCTTTTATAACCACACCCATCTCTCTCTCCTCTCTTCTATCCCTGAACCCTGGCAACGACTAGTCTGTTCTCCA
>NW_012105642.1:1754574-1781351 GCF_000951045.1 Mandrillus leucophaeus | reverse complement strand
TGTGGATGCTATCTCTCATGAATCCTATGAGGTATTCATTAACCATTGGAAGAGTATACATGGGAGAGATTTCGTTCAGGCACATGCCAAAATGTTCTACTATTTAATTCATTTGCTTAAGCTATGGGGTGGGTCTTCAGGAAAGTCTTGGGCAGTGACCCATTAGCCCATGTGGAAATGACTCTGATCTGACACATAGAAGATAGGTTTCCATTGAAGACTGGGAAAGATAAGGAAAGGCCTAATAAATGGAGAACTGTTCTGAATCTGCCAGAGGGCTGGTCATGCTAAGTTAGCGAGTTCCCAAAGGAGAATAGCGTCCCCTAAAGTTGTGCAACACACAACCAGCTCAGCCTTAAAGGAGTAGCCGTCGCATCAATCAGAGAGACTTACAGGAGCATCATGAGCCTTCCTGGGGAGAGGGAACTGAAAGGACACTAAAAGGAAGTGAGAATGGGCCAAACTCACCTGCTTCACAATTCTGTTGAGACCAATCTTCCCCTCCCTCCCCTCCTCCCTAGGTTGACACCCTCACCTAACTAAACTGACCCAGCACACACAGGACTTTCCTCAACATGGCTCCATTTGCACAGGGAAAATTCACTCTGTTCCCCAGGAGGGAAACAAATATGAGAAGCATTCATCAGTCTCAGGGAATTTTTAACAAGGTCATTAATTTTGTCAAATGCCTAAGGTGGAAGTTTAATTTTTGTTACTTGAATTCAATAGACTTCTTTTTAAAAATGCTTTCTGTGACTCCCCAGGGGCACAAAACTCACTGGCTCAAAACTATTGCTATTTCTAAGTGTCTTCCCAACACCTCTCTCTCTATATATTCAATTGGGGAGATTTTTAAATGCTGTCTAAGGAAACTTAAACCAAGATGATGGGCACCAAGGTCAGAACCCTGGATAAGAAGTGAGTTATGCTTTCTGAGTCTTTGACTTTTGAAGTTATAGTCAATGTTGCCTGCTGAGAATTTAGAACGTACAGGGTGAAATAGAAGCACTAGACATTCAGGACATCTAGGTTTTTAGCCACGGCTCTGCCAACGTCTAGCTCTATGATGTAAGCTAGAGATGACACGAGATAATATTTTATGAGCAAAGTAATGAGAGACTGCTTAGAGTGCAGCATTGAGGATTCTGAGGCTAAATTTAGATTGTCAGAAGGAATCGTGATCTCCTGCCACCACCGCAGGGGACAGAGTGGTGACCAGCGTGACAGGGTTTTTCCACCCTGACCTAGTCGGTCTATACCTAACCTCTCTGGGCCTCAGTGTCCTCACCAGTAAAATATAAGTGCTGCACTACAAACCTGCTTCCATCTCTGCCATTCACGTTCACCTTCTCTGTACCACCCCACTGCAAAAGTGCTGAGAGTGAAATTGTGATCCATAATGAGCGCTTATTTTAAGCTTGTTTTTAATTTATTATTCACTCTCCACTTTAGAGCTCTCTCACCATTATTATTTCCTAAATAATACCTTCCTAGTTTGAATCTGGACTCATTATCGTTTCCCCCCAGGTGTACCTCGTTGCCATTATCTATAGCAAATCCCATTTCATTTACTGCCACCCTTTTCATGAAGATGAGCTGATTAATATTACTACTCACCTTATAAATCCATCCTTTCTGGAATTTACTCCTCACTCAGTTTAGGATCATTAGTGAATTTAATCAATGTAGACTTTCCATTTTCATCAAGATGATTAATAAACATAATAGGAAGTCCAAGCCCCTCTGGGACATTTTGCATGGCTCTTTTTTATCCCTTGAGGATGCAGCAATAATTATGCTCAGCTAGAAGTCTATCAGGCGATTTTGCTGATACATTCATTTCCTTTGAACACGCTCTCTCCTCTTTTGCCTTATCTTAAAAATAGCACGCTGCAGCCCTTCCATTCCATTTTACGCCAAGACTCAACTCAAATATCACCCCTTTCTTAGACATTAATTCCCCCCTACCGTTATTTTAAAGTAAGAAAATGGAGGTCCTGAGATACTAAATGACTCAGCAGTTGCAAACAGCCAAGAAGTGGCTATTTATACGATTTTCTCAAATAGATGACATATGAGCCAATTAGTGAATTAGAATAGATTTGATTAACTAATTAACCCATTATAGCCCAAGGTTATTTCATTAAAAAAATGAGACACAGGGTAAGCTTTGATTGATGAGATAAGGGGAGCTGGGAGAGGAAGGGGGTGCTGTCCAGCTCTGTTGGTAAGGTCCCTGGCCAGCCAAGGGGCACAGGGGACAGCAGGGAGAGGGTATAATTAGCAAGTGAGTGCTCTTCGCTTGCTCTGAACAGTGCCTGATTGGCTCTCCTGTCCTAGAATTTCCAGAGCATGGAATTTTTTTAATTAAAAATAATTGTTTTATTTCAACAGCTTTAGGGGTACAAGTGGTTTTTGGTTACATGGATGACTTGTATAGTGGTTAAGTCTGGGCTTTTATTGTACCCATCAGCTGAATAGTTTGTATCATACCCAATAGGTAATTTTTCATCCCTCATGCTCCTCCCACCTTCTCCCCTTCTGAGTCTCCAGTGTTCATTACACCACTCTGTATGCTTCTGTGTACCCAAAACTTAGCTCCCATTTATGAGTGAGAACATGTGGTATTTGGTTTTTCGTTCCTGAGTTACTTTCCTTAGGGTAATGGCCTCTAATTCAATCCAAGTTGCTGCAAAAGACATTATTGCATTCTTTTTGTACAACTGAGTAGTATTTCATGGTGTATATTTACCATGTTTTCTTTATCCACTCCTCAGTTGATAGGTACTTAGGGGGATTCTGTATCTTTGCAATTGTGAATTGTGCTATGATAAACATGCACCTTAGGCGTCTTTTTGATATAGTGACTTCTCCTTTGGAAGATTTCTCAAAAACTGAATGAGACCTACAATTTGATTCAGAATGTCTTTTTTAAGAGATGAGGGGTCTCACTATGTTGCCCACGCTGGTCTCAAACTCCTGGGCTCAAGCAATCCTGCCTTAGCCTCCTGAGTAGTTGGGCCTGTAGGCACATGCCACTGAGCTGGGCGGGAATTTTTTTTTATGGAAGTAGCAGTTTCACTTTATCAGTACTCGTTATCAACTGCCCTATGTCAGCTGGCTTCTCTGTCTTATCTTAAGAGCTAACTTCCCAATTTTCACATGTCTTTCTCCTTTTTAAACTTTCTTAACTTCCGATTCTTCTGTTCCTTTGTTATCTTTGCTGTCTCCTGTTTATCGAAACTTTTTGTTTCCTGACCCTGGTCTTCATGAAGCTGTGTGTTTTCTCAAGTCCATCACCTTCTCTTCTTTCCTCCATCCATGAAGCTCAAATGCCAAGTGTGAAACAAGGAATGATGAAAATAAATTTTCCCATGGTCATGTCCTTGCTTACGGAAAAAGAGAGTTATGTGGGTCTACCCTGCTCTTATTTCTGGCTGTGTCTTTGGTCAGGATCAGTGGTTCTGAGACCTGCTTCTTCTGTGACAGACCACAATCACTGCAATTGCCCTTCAAAGAAACGATGGGGTTTTGCTTTGACCTCATGAAGGCAAAATTTGATGGCCAGGATCTATGCAATGATGCTACTGGGTTCCATTAAAAATGTTTTTTTTTTAAAGCTTTCTTTAGTCTTGAGATGTATGGCACCTACACCCAGGGGAGTTGAAGAAGACTCAGCACAGTTTTCAGATCACTCAGTCACGAGGTCACAGCAGACAGGAGCACCTGCTGCCCCCAGCAGCTCCTTAAACATAGAGATGTGTTGCTCATAGGAAATCTTGGCCTTTGCTTTCCTCTCAAGAGTTTGAGCTGGTGCGGTGGGTGACTCAGAGTCCTGTGACACAGCCTAGAATCTGTTAGGACTTAATGAAAATGGGTTGAAATAGGGTATCAGGGTGGCCTATGGGAATATGGGCTGGAAGGAAGGCCATCCCAGAGAAACTCCTGTGCCTTTTCCTTTTGACTTGACATTAATGGGCTGATGTATGAGGTGACTTGGTACCTTTGTCCTGGGCACCTGCAAGCAAAAACTGGAGTCACCTTTGGGACCATCAAATACATCTTCATTTTCTAGTTTGCCTGCATTGTGCCAAGGTCCCGCAGCTCCAACCTGATTCCTTGGACTCTGACTCCTACCTGGAGCTCTGATCCCTTCTCTCTGTCTCTCCTTATCCCATCCCTCTCCTTCAGCAACTTTTTCTTGTTAAATTCTCACACTATGGTGAAACAAGAAGAAAGATGAAAGGGAAATGTTGTAGAAGGGTCCACATGAGCTATCCCCAGGCCTTCCAAAATAATCTTGCAAAACTCTTGTGAGGTTTGAGATGGGAGCCTCCGGGTCTATACCGTAGCAAAAATTGCTTAAAAGGAACAAGAGTTGACCCAGTAACAACATGAAAGACCCACTTAGGCTGACTTAAGACTAACACAGCTTATTGTGGTTCTGGTTTTCCTGTGTAGACAGATGGCTTGGTCACACTGCTTCCTTTTGTCCAGCCTGGTTAGATCCCACCTGGCAGCCCCATTTGTTCCCACCAGCGGAGCAGGACTGCCTCACCCCAGTGGTCATCCCACTGGCCTGAAGGAGGGTTAACAGGGACCTTTCAGATTTCATCTCCAACTGCCAGGAGCAGGGAGTTCCCACAGCGCTTTCAGGCACAGCCACCTCTATTGGTGTCTGCACCACCCTTCTAGGTATACATCCTGCCTCATGGTGGGATGGCAGCTTAGGGGAGGGAGGGACTCTGTCAGGGGGCCAGCCCCTGTGCAGGACATATTCACCTACATCATCTTATTTATCATCACATACATGATTTCCTAATCACCCAGGTGAGAAAACAGATGCAGACAGGTGAAGGAACTGCTGGAAGCTACACAGATAGTAAGAGGGACACCTGGGTTTGCAACCCACCCAGAGGACTGGCTCCACACTTGGGTTCTTTTCAAGATGTTCCATGGCCCTGGTGGTTATTACTCCAGCCAGGGAAACTGAGGCTGGAGGATGGGCCAAGCTCAGGCAGAGGGGCTGGGGGCTGTGAAAGCAGGAAGCTCTGCCAGCTCTTGACCTTGTCAGTCTCCATCCAGACAAGCCATTGGGAATGAAATTAGTTTCTTCAGGCCGTTCTTGTCTAAATGTTCCTGTCCAAGTTCTTCATAATGTTCATTAACATGAACATTATGAACCCTAAATCCTTGAAGGGCAGGAACTTCCATTTCTCTTCCTCAGTATCTGGAATATTTGGTGTGTGTTTATTTCTCCTGACCTGAGTTTATCACTCTGCATTTTGGGAATTCTGATAGCACTCCAATTTTGGCCTCGCTTTGATGAAAGGGAAATTATCTTGATGAATTTGTTGATACAATGCATTTCATCCTAATCGTAATTACAATAAGTAATATTTATTGAGCACCTATGTACCAGCACTGTGCTAAGCACTTCACATGTGTTAATTTATTCAGTCCGTCTCCCTGTTTTATAATGCAGGACATAGAAGCTGGAGAGGCTACCCTGCTGAAGGTCACTTTGGTAGCAAGTGGCAGAACTAGGGCTAAACCTGTGGGGTTTTTTTTTGTTTTGTTTTGTTTTGTTTTTAATAAGATAGAGTCTCACTCTGTCCCCCAGGCTGGAGTGCAGTCACACAATGATCCCAGCTCACTGCAGCCTCCACCTCCCATGGGGGTTCAAGCAATTCTCCTGCCTCAGCCACCAGAGTAGCTGGAATTACTCACACCACCACGCCTGGCTAATTTTGTATCTTTAGTAGAGACAGGATTTCACCATGTTGGCCAGGCTGATCTTGAACTCCTGACTTCAAGTGATCCACCCACCTTGGCCTCCCAAAGTGCTGGGATTGCAGGCCTGAGCCACCACACTCAGTCTAGGACTAAACTTCTTTATCCCTTGTTGCTTACTTCTATGTGATGACCACATGCTCTGCAGCCAGCTTTCATCTGCTTTAGCAGGTTGATAAAACAGGCCCAGCAGCCCCTTACAGGGAAGAAAATTCTGGGTTGCTTGGGGGGCCCTAGAAGGTACATGGCCCTTGGTGCTTTGTGGGAAAGCCTGCAGAGAAGAAGACTGCCATGAGGAATTCCCCTCTCAACTTCATCAAGTCTAGTCCTACTGGGGGATAATGCAAACAAGCAGTAAACTTAACAAGCAGTAAAATTAACTGCAGTGAACCATCCAGTTAATGCTGAATGCACACACAAATACATGCATGCACACAAATACATGCATGTACACAAATACATGCATGCACACAAATACATGCATGTACACAAATACACGGTCTCCATTTCCTCTCTCTATTCAGTTCATTCAAGCCCAGTTCCACCAGACGAAGATAGTGCAGGTTGTGTGTGTTTGATCTGGGTCCTTCACTACTCTCCACATTTTGTTCACTGAAGCTGCATTTTGCTGTCCTCTTTTTATTTCTCTAAACCAGGTACCTCCCACAGTCCATTTGACAGCTGCCTCGAAAGCTCACTCACCCAAAAGGTCTGCTCCTGACTTGCTTGCACTGGGAGCCTGTGATCTGGTTTGGGGTGCTCATTCATGAATGATGCCACAGTCTCCCCTCCAACCAGAGGCAAGTCACAGGAAGCTAGTTAAACCCTGTATCATAGACTACCATATTGACATCCTCTCAATTATCCAACCCTGTTGGTGCCATTTGAACTTCTCTCAGCACCTGCTGGTTCTAAAAACACAGCAGGCCTGCTCCGTTGGAAGCATCCCATCAATTTACTAATTAGCTCTTTTCCCTGGAAACCTATTGTTGAGTCTGAAATCAGATTCAAAATCAATATGTAAGCACTGAAAGTTCATACTTACATGCACAATTTAAGGTGGAACAGGCTTCCAAATCAAATTTACCTCCTAAGAGCTATTAGTGTAAACCTCATAGATCATAGAATTCTAGAGCAAGAGAGACTGCAGCCCTAAAAGAGAAGTGGCTTGACAAAACTCCCAGAGGCAGAGCTGGGACTAGTTTGGGTGCAATACCGGAGTCCTTCTGCCCTCTGTGTTGCCACTGTCTCAGCCCACTTGCACCCCATGTCCCACTCCATATACATTCTAGGGTCATAGAAGAATAGCAGACTATTGGCTTCTTTGCAAGGTCAAATGGTTAAGATGTCAAAAATAATGGAAACTGAGGTCCCCAGACACCAGAAACTGAATTTCCCAAATGGTCTAAGTTAGCGATGCCTAAAAAGCACCCAGGAATCAAATAGGGAGTCTGGAGAGCTTGTCCTCCTTACAAGGACAGGCTGTGTGACTTCTTCTTTCTGAAACTCATTTTTGCATAACCAAATGGCAGTGCCCATTGATTTCTTGAAAAGAAACATCTGTGACTTCCTTTTTAATGGCAAGAAAGGTATTCTCCTTGAGTCAGAGAAAAGAGCCAAATTACCTGGAAATACATTTTGTTTTTAAAATCTCCAAGGTTGGAGACCACAGAATTCAAACTAAGACTACATTATGGGATCTCCCAACTTTTAAAGTATTGAAATTCTTAATCATTTTGACCCAAAGAATGTATGCTCTCAGTGGGATCTTCTCTCCTTGCTCTACTTTCAGCAAAACAGAGTAGGTGCTTACTTTAATTCACTAATCTACTGGGTGGTTTTTTTTTTTTTTTGGCATAAATAAGTAACTGACCACAAGTAATCCACAAGTAATTTCTACTTGGCAATGAGTACGTGAAAGCTTTTTCTTGCACAAAATTTTCCTGCCAATTTATATTTTCTTCAAGGAAAAGCTGACCTTGATTGTGTTCTCAGGGGTTAGTTCTGTTTTCAACTGGCTACAGGTGAGTAGCCCTAATGCATTTGGGGCAACTGGAGAAGCCAGGCCAGGAGAAATGACTAATGTGCCAACTCCCTCCTGGCAGTGACCATGACTTTGCTTCTCACGTAGTACTTTGTATGCATCAATAACTTTTTTTCATTTAATGAAATAAAATCAGGGTTGCCTCTATATTTTTGCTAATTCAGTGAGAATCTTCGCTTATCAAAATGAGGGCTGAAGTGAATAACTCGAGAGTGGTTTAACTGAAAAGATTTTTGTAATCATGGTCAGAAGAAAACGGTACTGTTATCAGAACTTGCCATATCAGGCTAGGGGGTATTGCACAATTTAAGACCCAAACGTGACTGACAGTGTGACCCTGATAATTATTTACAGCACTGCCCCTTCCTTCTGCAGGACCCACACTTTTTCTGTTGGTTTAACCTAGTTGTACACAGGATAACATTTTTTCTGCTGATGTACCACTTGCTGAATTAGAATCCCGTGTCTCTGAACCTACAGTTTCTGAATGTGGTTATCGGGATACTTGCATAATGGTTACGAGCATGGAATAGTTTGAGAGATGGAGCCATGAAGCAGGCTGAATGCCTTATTCAGGAAATGAGACTGGGAGATAAAGTAAGACAGTATTTGATTTGCTACTCTTCACATTACCTAAGAGAGAATGCAGTAAAAACGAAGTCTAACAGAGCACTCAGCTCCAATCCAGAGAACTGAATATTAATCCTGGAACCATCGAGTATCTGTAGGATTTAGGAAAATAAAAGCTTTGCCACTTTAAGGGTCCATTTTCCATTATTTAACAAAATGTGGCGAATGCTTTTTTGTAAAACAATAGACATAAGTATATTTCAAAATAAAACTTGAAAAAAAAATAACTATAGCCATAGGGCTAGGCACAGTTGGTCACGCTTGTAATCTCAGCAGTTTGGGAGGCCAAAGCAGGAGAATTGCCTGAGTCTAGGAGCTTGAGACCAGCCTGGGCAACATACTGTGGCCCCATCTCTACAAAAGATTTTAAAAATTAGGTAGGCACGGTGATGCGCGCCTGTAGTCCCAGCTACTTGGGAGGCTAAGGCGAGAGGATTGCTTGAACCCAGGAGTCAGGATCTGCAGGGAGCTATGATCATGCCACTGCACTCCAGCCTGGGTGACAGAGCAAGACTCTATCTCATATAAAGAAATAAATAGTATAGTCATAGGTTTTTAATCAAGTGCTTCAGTCTCACCTAGAGTTTGGGGAATGTCAGGAGGAACGGCAGTTTGCAAAGCAGCCACCTTTAATTAGAGAAGCTGCCTGCACACTTAGCCTTATCAGGCAGCGGGGATGCAAACAATAGAACAGGGCTTCCCACAGTGAAGCACAGAGAGCTACAGGGATGATGCTCCGGAGAGTTCTCAAGGAAAAGCAATACTTAGAATAAGTGAAGTGAAGTTCCTGTGTATTCAGTGTGCCCTCAGTTTTGCAGAGGGAGGGAGAGGAATGGAATTCCTGCATCAAGGCTAAGAGCACGGACTGTTTGGGCTCCCTCACTTCCTTGCTGGGTGGCCTGGGCTGACTTACTCTGTCCTTTTCTGCCTCAGTTCCTGCATCTGTACAGTGAGAATAATAGTGTCCATCTCAAAGCATCGCTGTGAGAATTGAGAATGTACGTGAAGCACTTTACACAGTATCTGGGCACCTAGAAGCACTCAGAAAAAGGGAATATAAAAATATGTATAGAAAATAAGCTCTTAGTTACTTCCAGTGACTACTGATTTCTCTTTTTTAATTTTTATATTTTATTACAACTTTTAAAGTTCCAGCAGCAAAAAGGCACTACTTTTGTTTTCCTTTTTTTTTTTTTGGAGACAGAGTCTTGCTCCATAGCCCAGGCTGGAGTGCAGTGGCATGATCTCAGCTTACTGCAGCCTCCGCCTCCTAGGTTCAAGCGATCCTGTCTCAGCCTCCCTAGTAGCTGGTATGACAGCCAGGCGCCACCATACCTGGCTAATTTTAATATTTTCAGTAGAGATGGGCTTTCACCATGTTGGCCAGGCTGGTCTCGAACTCCTGACCTCAAGTGATCTGCCCGTTGGCCTCCCAAAGTGCTGGGATTACGCCAACACACCCGGCCCAAAAAGGCACTCCTTTTCTAAAACCAATTTTATTAAAGGTATGTATATATGAAGTGACAGTACCCTGTACTGAGTGAGTGGTGCTAGAAAAGGTGCTGGCTGGGGAAGGATCTGCAGGATTATATATTTCAACTGCCATGTTTTAAGATGAGGAAACCAAGGCCCAGAATGACCACCTCCACAGCGAGCTGACACTAGAAGCCAGGTGTCCAGACTAGGCAGGGATGAAAGCACTGGACAAAGCATGCCTGTCTGGCACTAATCACTGGGTACACAGTAATGACATGAACCGAGGGAATGAGGAGAAGGGACAGGGCCTGTAAAGGATGGAAAGAGTCAAAGTGACTTCAAGGCTTCAGGTTTGGGGGCTTGGAAGGATTGAGACTGAAATGGGCAGTTACTGAGAGAAGGGGTTTTGATGTGAAGAAGAGCACGCATTTGGTTTTGAATGTTGTCAGCCTTGAGAAATATCCGAGCAGGTTTCACCTACGGACAGGCTAAGATCTAGGCCTGGAGCTGAGTATCAGGCAGGATCAGGAATAAAAACCTAGGAAAAGATTTCCCAAAATTAAAAGATGAAGCGGTATAAACATACTTTTCAAAGTCCAAAGAATAGACCACAGTGGAAAATACCAAAGGGTCAAAGGATGAGTGGAGAGGGCAAGTCAAAATTAAAATGGGGAGAAGTGCCATCTAAGAAGAGGAAGATTGGGGCAATAAAGCTGAGGACTCGGTTTCAAGGTGGGCTCAACTATCCACAGCCTGAAATTCAGGAAGGAGGTCAGTAAAAATAAAGCTGGAAAAAGAAAACAAGCGTCTTTTGAATTAGACTAGGAGAAAGTCACCGTGATTAAAAAAGCAGTGTTAGAGATGGGAAATGAAGCGGACCGAATCTTTTTTTTTTGAGACAGTCTCGCTTTTGTCACCCAGGCTGGCATGCCAGGGTACGATCTCAGCTCACCACAACCTCCATTTCCCAGGTTCAAGCGATTGTCCTACCTCAGTCTCCCAAGTAGCTGGGACTACAAGTACGAGCCAGCACGCCCTGCTAATTTTTCTATTTTTAGTAGAGACAGGGTTTTGCCATGTTGACCAGGCTGGTCTTGAACTCCTGACCTCAGGTGATCCGTCTGCCTCAGCTTCCCAAAGTGCTGGGATTACAGGCGTGAGCCACCGCACCTGGCTCTTATTCAATAATTTAGACTGGGAAATAAAGTAAGAACATGTTTGATGACAGTGGAGACAGACGGCAGAGCAAGGTAATGGCTTATTCAAGATGAAGGACTCCATGAATATTTGAAAGCAGAACAGAAGAGATGAAGAAGGAGATTAAAACTTTCGGGAGGCAGAAGATAAAGCCTGGGTAAGGGTCCTCAGGAGGCAAAAAAGCAAAAGCAAGAGAACAAGGCAAGACTGGAATCACTAGGATTATATCCCAAGGCATCTCTCCTTCTTGTTACTTGAATGTTTTGAGTTTTAAGTATTTTGGAGGTTTGGGAAGTCTTAGGCTATTAACAAGGACCTGAAAATTCCACTTATGTATTTCTTGTTTTCTAGAGGAAGCAAATCATGGCAAACTGGGGATGGTAACCTTTTCTCCTGGTGCAGTGTGGTTGAAACCTCACCACAGTATTTAGCACACTGGTCATTACATCATTGCTTGTGTTGCTTTTTGCTGAGTGTGATTCTTTCCTAATGGACTCTATGACGGGAGCACCCATATGTGATCTTTTGACCACTGAATCCCAGTAATTTGTACAGTACCAAACATACAATAGGAGCCCAATGAATATTTGTTAAATGGATGAATAAAGGAATCAGTGAATGAGCAGCCTCTCCCACAGAAAGGAAACTCATATTCAGGGAGATGACGCAGGATTTACCTTATTCAATCAGGCAGGTTAGCAAACACATAACCTCTTCAAACACTGTTTGGTAAATGGCCTTGAGTTATTTTCTTCTTTTTTTTTGCAGGGGAGCTGTTGCGGGACAGAGTCTCATTCTGTCCCCCAGACTGGAGTGCAGTGGTACAATCTCGGCTCACTGCAACCCCCACTGCCTCTGTTCAAGCGATTTTGTGCCTCGGCCTCCCAAGTGGCTGGGATTACAGGTGCCTGCCACCACACCTGGTTAATTTTTGTATTTTTAGTAGAGATGGGATTTCACCATGTTGGCCAGGCTGGTCTCGAACTCCTGGCCTCAAATGATCCACCTGCCTTGTCCTCCCAAAGTGCTTGGATTTACAGGCATGAGCCACCCCACCTGGCTTGAGTTTGTCTTGGATGCCTTTCTAGTACTTAAAAGACAAATTACACACCCCAAAGCTATCATAGAAGTTCCTAGAAGAATCTGTCCCTTGAATGTAGATTCAAAGCCAATTTAAACAGAGAATAAGTGGCATACAAAATACTGACTTTCTGTACTGACTTAATGGCAGTTTGCTTCTTTTCCTATCTGTAAAATGGTAACGGGTGCTTTGAAGGTATTTAAGATTGAAAAGCACTTAGGGTCTAATACCTTTATTGTTCACTACAAGTATTATCTCATTCTTTACTTCCTCCAAAAGTTTAATTTCCAACTTCGTAAAATATTTTGATTGTGATGCAACTGGGTTACTCAGTAGGCTTATCTTTTTGTGGATTTTTCTATCTAAAAACCTTACTACGTACCAAAAACAAATAAGCTTCAGGATTCAAGTGGCACAGTGCATGGAATGAACGCCATCAATATTTGCTGATTGATTGAATAAATCATTCCTTAAGAAAAAAAAGTGGCCTCACTGCCGCCATTTCATTTCACCCTATATCAACTTTGTGAGATGGCTGTTACCCATCTTTAACAGACGAGAAATCTTAGGCTCAGGGAAATTAAGTTACTTGCCCAGCACCACCCAGCACCAGCAACTCAAACCTGAGCTGTCTGATGACCCAAGCCTCATCATTTCTTTTACCTGCTGCTTCTGACTTGGACTTTATCTTCTTTCTTTCTTTTTTGTTTTCCACCAGGAAAAGATGAACACAAGCCCTTGAGAGAGTGGTTTCTCATTGTGCTTATGGCAACCATCTGCTTCATCTTGTTAATTCTCTTGCTCATCTGTAGAATGTAAGTATTTGGGTACCTGCAGTGGGGTCTGAGTACTGCATTTTTACAGGCTTACCATGCCTCCGGTAGGCAGAAGGTTCTTATTATCTGGTAAAATTATGGTATTTTTGTGCCTGGATGACCTGTCCAAGATGAGTGTAGGTCAAATCAAAAGTGGAAATATCAGAGGTGATTTACAGAAGTTGGACAGAGCACAACGCAGCCCTCGGCTATCACTCACTCCTACTTGAAGTTGTTGACAGCTTTTAATATCTGTGAAGGTTTCTATTTGCAGGTTCTTTTGATTCCTTCTCAGTCTTCCACTCGGTCCTTGGCTGTCTTGGGTAAGCTGTCGACATAGGCTTTTCACAGCTCAGGAAGGTTAAAATCACCAGAATGCCTGCACATCATCATCCTCAACTATCAGGTCACCAGGCCTCTGAGTGGCTGATGGCTATTAGGTCAAACACAGATTCTAGAAATCGCATGTGGATCTGGTGTCCTATCCTAGAGCCTGCAAATAGCCCATAAGTACCCCTTACCCATTTTAGCATTCAGTAAGGCACAAGACCTTTTAGGAGACTTAAAAACATGTTTTGTCTTGGCCCTTTCATAATTTAGAAAATGAGTTTTATAAGGGCTGGGCACGGTGGCTCACACCTGTAATTCCAGCACTTTGGGAGGCCACGGCGGGCAGATCATGAGGTCAGCAGATCGAGACCATCCTGGCTAATGTGGTGAAACCCATCTCTACTAAAAATACAAAAAATTAGCCGGGCGTGGTGGTACACGCCTGTAGTCCCAGCTATGAACCTGGGAGGCAGAGGTTGTAGTGAGCCGAGATGGCACCACTGCACTCCAGCCTGGGCAACAGAGTGAGACTCCATCTCAAAAAAAAAAAAAAAGGAAAGAAAAGAAAAGAAAATGACTTTTCTATTAAACAGCTTTACTATATTATAAACGTTATATTTAGATGGCATCTACAGGTTGGGGGAAGGCAGTACAAAGGAGATGAAAAGCAAATAAACTCGGCTGGGGATGGTGACTCACATCTGTAATCTCAGCACTTTAGGAGGCCGAGGTTGGAGGATCACTTGAGGTCAAGAGTTCGAGACCAGCCTGGGCAACGTGGTGAAACCCTGTCTCTTCAAAAAATACAAAAATTAGCTGAGCACAGTGGCACGTGCCTGTAGTCCCAGCTACTCAGGAGGCTGAGGCAGGAGAATTGCTTGAGCCCAAGAGATGGAGGTTGCAATGAGCTGTGATGGTGCCACTGCACTCCAACCTGGGTGACAGAGCAAGACATTGTCTCAAAAAAAACAAAATTAAGTAAACCCTGTGAGTAAACACAGTTGAGGAAGGAATGCTTCAATCAGCATTGCAGGAAACGGCACAACATCACACACTTGAAAGTTCATTTTGAAAGATTAGGCCTCGTAACACCCACTGACACAAAGCACTTTCCCATTTGGTCTTCCCTGGATGACTCAGAAGCCACAACAAAGCCTTGTGGTACCCACAAAGTCTTCACCTATAATTTTGGAAGTCTTGGTACATAAAGATTTTGAATTTACAAAACAGCAGGTTCTAGAATTAACCAGGTCAATTTTTAGAGTAGATATTTAGAGACAAAAGGTATACTCATGCTCACCTAATTCCTTCTTTACTCTGTTTTCAGATGTCATTTATGGATCAAGTTGTTTCCACCAATTCCAGCACCAAAAAGTAATATCAAAGATCTCTTTGTAACTGCTAACTATGAGGTAATATTGAAAGTTCTTATGATATGCCATATGTGTCCAGGATTGAGTCCCCTGGGATCTGTCACTGGGTTTAGTTTTCTATATTACAAGGCAGGGCTTTTACTCAGAAGGCCACGAGCATTTCTGTTGCTTCAGTTATTCTGTTCTTTGGCTGATTCAGTTGTTTGTATTTTCTAAGAGATGGGGTCTTGCTATGTTGCCCAGGCTGGTCTCAAACACCTGGGTCTAAGCGATCCTCCCACCTCAGCCTCCCAAGTAGCTGGAACTACAGAAGCATGCCACTATGCCTGCTTGCCTGATTGTTTTATTATGCATGTTCATTATTGACATATTGGAAAGGTACTGAGTTACAAGTGTTCTTTCCAGTTAGTCTTAAATTTTAATTTCATATCAGCCATCCCTTAACTGACTTTGGACAATCTCTTCAACCCTATGAGTTTTGAATTTCTTTCTGGTATAATAAGGGACACAAATGAGATTGTACATTGTTCTGTTTAGCGCTAATGTTTTAAGACTCCATGTTTCCACGTGAGTATCTAAGTTAATAGAGAATTTTCAGAGGGAACTTTAGCTCTTTAGTATAAAAAAGACTATAGAAAAGGCAAATTATTTCACCCAATATGCATTTTCTTAGGTCTGTTCACCATTCAGAGCACTTAGGTTCAGCCCAGTGGTCACTTACTTATGGCTATTCAGTTGTTCCAGCATCATTTGTTGAAGTAAATAATCCTTTCTCCATTGACTTGTCTTGGCATTTCTGCTGGAAATTAGTTGCTATATATAGTTGGGTCTATTTCTGGAGTATCTGTTTGGTTTTATTGATCTATTTGTCTGTCTTTATGCTAATACAATACTGTCTTGATTACTGTAGCTTTATTGTAAACCATGAGACCATTTGTGTAAGGCCCAACATTTTTTAATAAGTTGTTTTGGCTATTCTAGGTCCTCTGCATTTTCATATACATCTTAGATTCAGCTGATAATTTTCTACAAAAATAGGTAGCTGGGATTTGGGGTGATATTGTGTTGAGTTATAAGTTAATTTGGGGAAAAGTGACATCTTAATAATATGAAGTCTTCTTATCTATAAACATAGCATATCACTCCATTTATTTAGGCTTTCTTTAACTTCTCTCAGCAATGGTTTGTGATTCTTCAGTGTATAATTAATGCACTTTGTCAAATTTATCCTTAAAGTGAACAGTTATTTAGATCAGGGCTCAACACACTTTTTCTGTAAAGGGCCAGGTAGTAAATATTTGAGGGACAAATGGTTTCTGTTTCAACTCTTCAACTCTGCCATTGTAGTGTGAAAGTAGCCACAGAAAATGTGCTAATGAATGAGCGTGGCTGTGCTCCAGTAAAACTTCATTTACAAAAACAGGCAACAAGCCAGATTTGGCGCGCGGCTGTAGTTTGCCAATCCTTGATTTAGATCAAACAATTTTCTTAGTAAATTTAGGTTTCTCTCAAATGAAGTAACTCATGATTGGATGAACCACCTGGTGACTGGTTGTAGGGAAAATAAAGGGTTCATGGAAACACTCACCAAAATGATTAATTTCAATACGTGGTGAACATTCCTTAGCATTTGCAGTTTGGGTATTGGAAGGATTTATAGACAGTTACAGTTACTAGCCGACTGAAGTAGAGAGTGGAGGCTGGCAAAAGAATCATTCTGCCCATGGTTGGATCCTTGTGTTCTCCTTTATCAGGGGAATGGCCCATCTGCTCTTGTTCACTGAGTTCTTTGGGAAGAAGAGTGAACCCCAAGGTGGAGCTTTGGTGCCGGTTCTGGATGTGTGCTGTCAGTCCCTCCTTGCTCTAGCACACTCACTCCTGAGTAAACACATCTGGTTTTGTGTGTTTGCTTGAGATTGAGTCTCGCTTTGTCACCCAAGCTGGAGTACAGTGGAGCCATCTCGGCTCACTGCAACCTCCGCCTCCTGGGTTTAAGTGATTCTCCTGCCTCAGCCTCCTGAGTAACTGGGATTACAGGTACCCGACACCACGCCCAGCTAATTTTTGTAGTTTTAGTAGAGACAGGGTTACACCATGTTGGCCAGGCTGGTCTTGAACTCCTGACCTCAAGTGATCCAGCCTCCCAAAGTGCTGGGATTACAGGTGTGAGCCACCGTACCCAGCCGACATCTAGTTTAAGCAGCCAAGTGAAGTCATTTGTCCCTGCCTCTTAATGGAACATCTTAATGCTGGTATCTAATTTCCCTACAGAGCCCTGAAAGATTTCCTTTAATATTCCAAAGTTGGTGAAATAAACTGGTTTAAGAGCTTATTGTATAAGGTTGTGATTTGTTGTTAATTAAAATCAAGTCAAGTGTATAAAATAACAACTTGAGGCAGACAAGCCGGTTTCAGAATAAGTAGAGGATGAATGGCAGCACTCAACAGTGCCTGGCTTCTCAGGACAACTTATTCTCTTCTCACATTGCAGAGTTTCACATAAAAACAAAGCAGTTAGAGACTGAGAGAAGAAAGAAAGAGCGCATAGAATGGGGGAAATGAAGTACAGCCTGGTGCTGTGGGCCCTATGGCCTAAATTCTTCACCTGAGAGAGGATGAGAGCGAGTGCAGAGCTGCCTACAGCTGGGCCCCATGAGGCCGTGCACAGCCTCCACCTCCAAGGACAAACCATCCAACCCATTCTCAGAGGCTGTGCTACAAGGGTGACAAGAGGGCACGCTGGTGCTATGGGTGACCGCTGGGAAATGTTTGGCTAGTGGGAAAGGAAACCCTCTGCTTTTCATGGTCATGTGCACCTCTGAGCTTGGGGTGGGTGCCCAAAGTTCCAGGACTTAGAGGAGCTCTGCCATCCTAGAAGCAAGTTTTTGCTTGTTCAGACCTCAGTTAGAAACTTAGACCTCAGTTAGAAATTTAGACATCAGTGAAGGGCCGGGCTCAGTGGCTCATGCCTGTAATCCCAGCACTTCGAGAGGCCATGATGGGCAGATCACTTGATCTCACAAGTTTGAAACCAGCCTGGCCAACATGGCAAAACCCCATCTCTACAAAAAATACAAAAATTACTCAGGCATGGTGGTGCACACCTGTAGTCCCAGCTACTCGGGAGGCTAGGTGGGAAGATGGCTTGAGCCCAGGAGGCAGAGGTTTCAGTGAGCTGAGATTGTGCCACTGCACTGCAGCTTGGGTGATGGAGTCAGAACTTGTCATAAATAAATAAACAAACAAACAAATGTACTGTGAAGGAAGAAAGTTGGCCTTTAGCAGTAAAAAAGAAAGGCTTATTCTAAAAAAATCAAATCCTGAGCTTTCTGATAATTTACTTATTTAGATATTTTTTGTAGAGACAAGGTCTCACCAGGCTGGTCTCCAACTCCTGGGCTCAAGCTATGTGCCTGCTTCAGCCTCCCAAAGTGTTGGGATTATAGCCATGAGCCGCGGCGCCCGACCTGAGCTTTCAGTTTATGAGACTGGTTTCCAGGTGTTCCTTGTTTCTACAATGGCAACCAGAGAGGGTTCCTCCCCCAATTAGGTTGCCTGTAAACTATTAAAAGTAAAATGGATAAAAGCAGGAGCCATGCCTGCTGTGTCCATCAGTGAATTCCCAAGACACGGCACTGTGGCTGGTGTGGGGCAGGTAGTAAAAAATATGTTGGATGAGTAAATGAAATAAAGGAATAGGATCTCTTACAGGCAATTTTATTTTTGTTACCAATTTTCCAATTATTATCAGCATTATTCATTATAGCCAAAATGGGTCAGAACTGTCCAAAGTTAGGGGGATACTATAGTAAATTATGGATGGAATTATGATGCAGCTATCAAAAGTGATGCCACCAAAGCACATTTAACAATGTAATTTATAATCAGTAATGTCAGAGAGAAAGAAATCAATTTTTAAAGATGTGTATCCGGTCGGGCGTGGTGGCTCATGCCTGTAATCCCAGCATTTTGGGAGGCTGAGGCGGGGGGATCACAAGATCAAAAGTTCGAGACCAGCCTGGCCAACATGGTGAAACCCCGTTTCTACTAAAAATACGAAAATTAGCTGGGCATGGTGGCGTGTGCTTGTAGTCCCAGCTACTTGGGAGGCTGGGGCAGGAGGATTGCTTGAACCTGGGAGGTGGAGGTGGCAGTGAGCTGAGATCATGCCACTGCACTCCAGCCAGGGTGACAGAGTGAGACTCCGGCTAAAAAGAAAAGATGTGTATCCATATGACTTCAAGTAAGTCTAAAGAAAACATTATGCCTAGAAAGAAAGGCTTAGGAGGAGCAGTGGGCTGTGTTTGGGAGAAAGGTGTATGGCTAGGTATTTTCTTCTTTCCACTTTATTTTTCACATCTTCTTCAGTGAACATTTACTATTTTTATTTAAAAAATAATAGACTTAAAGCCAAGTGTAAAGATTTCAAAGAACCCAAAAGTTCTCTAAAAGACATCTAAGGAAAGATGATTTGTTTTGCAGAAAGCTGGTTCCGTTGAGACAGAAATTGAAGTCATCAGTTATATAGAGAAGCCTGGAGTGGAGACCCTGGAGGATTCTGTGTTTTGACTGCCACTGTGGCATCCTCTGATGAACTCACACACACATGCCTCAGTGAAAAGAGGAACAGGGGTGCTGGTTCTTGGCTAAGAGGTGTTCAGAATTTATGGAATATTCAATTTAGCTGCGAAGCAATACACACAGACACATCAGTCTTATATCCCTTAAAAGTATGGATGCTTCATCAAAATCTCCTCGCCCACAGCAGGGAAGTTGATTCATCCAAGCATTTTGCCATGTTTTTTCTCACCACTCCAAACAGGGTAGCACCTCCTTACCTGCCGATCTTTGCAATTTGCTTGACTTACCTCAAACTTTTCTTGCACAAGAGACAGCTTTTAAGGCTAACGTTCAGCTATCTTTACTTCTGGCAGTGCCCGTTTGGTTGTTTAAGCTGCCAGTGGTAGCACTCAGCTACCATCTGAGGAAGAAAGCATTTTGCACCAGCTTGGAGTGAATCATGAACTTGGATTCAAGACTATCTTTTCTATAGCAAGTGAGAGCCACAAATTCCTCACCCCCCTACATTCTAGAATAATCGTTTTATAGGTAGAGAGAGAGAGAGAGAGAGAGTGTGTGTGTGTGTGTGTATGTGTGTGTGTGTGTGTGTGAGAGAGAGAGAGAGAGAGAGAGAGAGAGAGAGAGAAATTATCTCAAGCTCCAGAGGCCTGATCCAGGATACATCATTTGAAACCAACTAATTTAAAAGCATAATAGAGCTAAGATATCACCCCATATTAAAAGAGAGGACAGGATTTCGTTCAAATATACATTCTTGAAGGAAGACTTAATATTCTGGAAATATGCTGAGAAAGTCATTGAGCATAATTCAATCATGAAAGGGATCACTGAATCAAGAAGGAACTTTCTGAAGAGATGTTTGCTGCCAAAGGCTTCAGAGCAACTCAAGTAATGCCAAGTCAATCCTAGTCTCTCAAGTTTGGAAAGGTTTCTACAAGGCCATCCCATCAAATATCCCAATCTATACAGAAGTTCTTCTTCCTAACATCTTCACATATGAGTCTGCATCCAGATTGGAGGCCTTTATGATGGGTGATGAACTACAGGTGGAACCAAGTACAGGTGTGTCCTGGGCAGAGATGGGCCAGAGGAAGGAACCCAAACAGTGCTGATTCTACATGGCCCTGGGTCAGGAAGCTGAAGGCTGAGAAAGGAGGTAACAGTGCCCAGAATTCCCACATGGCACACTCTTTAAATGCTTTCTGGAGCTGTTTTAGTCAGTTTTGATCCATCAGTGGGGACGCATTGATCACCATATATTTCCAGGTTTGTTTTCTTAACTAACCTATAATTATCCACTATAACTAGCAGAGGGTTGAACCCTGGGTAATAACCTATAATTATCCACTATAACTAGCAGAGGGTTGAACCCTGGGTAATAGGCACAGAGACATCTTAAATCTTGACAAGCCTGAACGGTCTTATAGTGATCTGTATTACTGTTCCATTTTATAGTTGCAGTTACTAAGGTTCGGAGAAGTTGATAGGAAATGGCATAGTGAGGAGTTGAATACCAGGCTCAGGGGAAAGTGACCCCAGAAATGTGGGGAGGAGTGTCAGGGAAAGTTGAGGCCTGCTTAGGGGTGTGGCTGAGAAGGCAAGGCCCATGAAGGTGGTCCAATAATTGGCAAAATGTTTAAAATGTTTGGTCACTCGAATGATTCAGAATCTCAGACCTGCTTTTGTTGTTGTTGTTGTTGTTGTTGGGGGTGGGTGGAGACAATCTTGCTCTGTCACCTAGGCTAGAGTGTTGTGATGTGATCTGAGCTCACTGCAACCTCCCTCTCCTGGGCTCAAGCCATCCTCCTCCTTCAGCCTCCCAAGTAGCTGGGACTACAGGCGCATACCACCATGCCCAGCTAATTTTTGTATTTTTTTTGTAGAGATGGGGTTTTGCCATGCTGTCTAGGTTGGTCTCAAACTCCTGGGCTCAAGCGATACACCAGCCTCGGCCTTCCAAAGTATTCGGATTACAGGCATGAGCCACCATACCTGGCCAGGAAACTGTATTTTTAATGAACACCTTAGGTCAGAATCAGAGGCACATGGAGGGCTCATTAAGTCACAGAGGAGCAGGCTCCATTCTTCGAGTCTCTAATTGAATAGGTCTGGGTGGGGTCTGATTTCTGCACTTCTAACAAGTTCTCAGGTGATGCCAATGCTGCTGGTCTCTAGAACACACTCGGAGAACTGCTGCACCGGCAGAGTCTTATGAACACCAAAATTTGAAAATCAGCAGCTGAAGGAAGAAGTGACAGAAAAGGCCTGTCCCCAGAAAACTGTCCTTTTGGGGAGGCTTGAAGCACCCTGTCTGATCTCTTTCAAACCAGAACCTAGACAGTCGGCATTGTGGATGCTGCCTCTGCTTAGGAGGCAGGAACAGAAGCAGGGAGCTCCCCCCGACAAAGGTGGCCGGCTCTTCAGTGCTTGGTGTGATGCTCGCTTCAGAGACTGCTCCCTCCAACTCAGCAGCCGTAGATCACCTGCGCTCTGTGCAGCTCCTTGCCACACTTCCCTGAGCTGGTACCATTATCTGGCCCTTGGTATATGTGTTTCAGGAGCAACACGAAGTAGCCCATGTGGCCTCCTTGGTGGATTGGGAACTTCTTCCTCCCTTCTTGCCTTGTAGAACTCATAGTCATTCTTTGGGAACCCATAATCATCATCACTTCTTCCATGAAGCCTTCAAAAGCAGAGTTTGTTGATCCCACCTCTGGATTCTCATTCTGGGCCTCATCCAGAATGAGAACACCGCCATGTTGGAGCTACTGCATTGCAAGATATACCATTAACAGCTGGGAGGCCTCCCCTCTAGACTGCGAGTTCCAGGAGGATGGAGCTTGTGTGAAATACGTCTTTTTATCTGCGGTGTCTAGGACACTATCTGACCTAAGAAAATATAAATGTTTAAGCCCTCTGTCAGCCCTCATACGGCACCTTGTATATAGGTTAGACTGAACAGTATTTGGCAGAGATCCTCAAGGCCTACAATAATAACATGGGGAGGAAGCTGGGTGTCTATCAACAATGTGGTTAGAAGCAACCAGGAGACACATGTGCCTAACCATTGAGCTACTGTGACCTGGATGTTTTTGCTGCCAAAGTGTCTAAATGGTTATGTATAAATTGCTGTGTAAGAGGCGTTTCAGAAGTGGCTCATTTTGAGTGGTCTATACTGTTCTCACTAGCCTTGTCATGGCAAGTCAAAGAGTTTGAAATTCACTTAACAGTAAACACCATCAGCGACAGGTTGATGTAAGGTAAAGTCATGATATCGGCTCCCATCTCTTGCCATCTCCCACTAGGACAGGGTAGAGAGTCACTTTTCCCCTAGAGCCTCCGCGGCTACAGGATCAGAACAAACACGCTTTTCCAAGACATCCGTTCCAATAGGGATTTTAGCCCAATTTCTTTCCTTGGCATTTGGAATTCACTGCGTGCAGCATGGGGGAGTGCTGGAGAGACTGGAGGGTGAAGGTCATGTTTGTCAATAGCCAGACCACCTGAGCCTCATTGAAATGCCTCAGACCTCAAGCTATTCATGCAGGCTGGGGAAGAATCCATGTGGGCAAAGAACATCCTGATTAAAAATGCAGACGTTTTCATGGTGAGACTTATATGTGTCAGGACCATCTGCTGGTGGAATTAATAAGCCTTAGGTGCTAATTTGTTAAAGAAAAAGTAGATATCTGGAAGTGAGAACAGAGAACTGAAAACAATCTCTGATGGCACGAGTAAAGGTGAAAAACCTAATTAGAATAGGACTTGGTGCTAGCCTAAGGACTGTAGCTATTCCTGCTTCTACATCCTTCAAATTGAGTACCAGGGTGCAAAGTTTTTGAAAACCATTTCTTCCTTTGGAATTTTGTATTGTACTAAAAGACAATTTTGTTTATTTCCTGTTTTGTAGGTAATAGATGTAAATATAAATATTTCAAAATGAGAACTATTAAACATAAATGACAGTGAATTGTCTAAGTCTGCAATTAAAGAGGAGTGGGTACATTTCTCATTTTTCCCCTATATTCCCCTTCTCGGTCCCCACTATTGTCTTCCTCCATCTCTCAGCTAGGACTATTACAGTAGCCTCTGAACTGAACTCATGGCCTCCAGTATTTCCTCCCTTTGAAGGATCAATGTAAAAGGCACATCTGCCTACATAACTCCCCATCATCTTCAAGTTAAAGCTAAAGTCCACTATGACTCAGCTCCTTACTAGCTCTCCAGCCACACACCCAAATACTCCTACCTCAGTTTTCACCAACGTGCTGATTATTTCCCTGTAGCTCCATGCTATTGCATCACTCCATGCCTCTGCCAAAACTTTCTCTGGTGGAAAAAGCCTTTTCAACCTCTTTTCGTTTTGTTGACACTTTGATTTATCTTCTAAGTCTCGACTCTTTGCCACGTGAAAGTCTTTGCTCACCTTCCAGTTTGAATTAAGAGTCCCTCTGTTTAATTCTATCAGTGATTGGACTCTTTTCTTTTTCTTTCTTTCTTTTTTTTTTTTTTGAGATGGAGTCTGGCTCTGTCGCCCAGGCTGGAGTACAGCCGCACCATCTCGGTTCACTGCAAGCTCCTGCCTCAGCCTCCCATGTAGCTGGGACTACAGGCGCGTGCCACCACACCCGGCTAATTTTTATATTTTTAGTAGAGACGGGTTTTCACCATGCTGGCCAGGATGGTCTCGATTTATTGACCTCGTCATCCACCCGCCTCGGCCTCCCAAAGTGCTGGGATTACAGGCGTGAGCCATTGCGCCTGGCTTGGACTCTTTAACAATCCTCTGTCTCATTTCCAGTGTAAACACTCTGAGGTCAACAGCAGTGTCTGCTTTATCTTTGTCTCCATAAGCCCCAAGTAGGAACCGACTGCTGGTTGAGTCTAACCAGACCAAGGAAAAGGAAGTGAGCTTATTAAATGTTTGCCAGATAGAAAACAATATAGATTCTAAATAACTAAGTTCTAATGGCAGGTTCATTTATTAATGTGTGGTTATAGCAGAAGTTAAATCGTCACTGGAGCTTAAATTAATGAAGTAATAAAAACTCACAGTTTGTGTGATGCTCGTCTCAGAAACGCCGCCCTCCATCCACCTCAGCTGCTACCAAACACCTGGACTCCTCCGCGCTCCCTGCGCACCTCCCAGCCGGCACCACCCACCATTTGGCTCTCAGTAGACATCTGCGTTGGTTGTCAGGAGCAACACAAAGCCGCCCATATGGCCCATGTGCGTGATTTTAAAGTTCTAGCGGACTCTTTTCAACGTGAAGGTGTCTTATTAGGTTTGTTTCATTTATTAAAATTAAAAGCAAAGATTTGTCCCTGCCAAGTAATAAACTGAAAGAACACATAAACCCGAAAGGAAAATTGCAAGAACGAATCAACAATAAAGTACTGCTGTCGTAGTTTAAAGGTCGGCAAGCTGCTGCTGCCCTTTTTTTTTTTTTTTTTTTTTTAAGGCGGGGTCTCCTGTCTCACCCAGGCTGGAAAGGCCGGAGTGCAGCGCCGTGATCACGGTTCACTCCAGCCTCGACCTCCTGGGCTCAAGTGATCCTCCCACGTCAGCCTCTCGAGTAGCTGGGACCACATGGGTGTGCCACCATGCCCAGCTAATTTATAAAATTTTTTTGTAGACACAGGGTCTCCCATGTTGCTCAGGCTGGTCTTGAACTACTGAGCTAAATCGATCATCCAGCCTTGGCCTCCCAAAATGTTGGGATTACAGGCATGAGCCACTCTCCTTGGTCAGCAAACATCTTCTTAAAGGACTAGATAGTAAATATTTTCAGCTTTGAAGACCATATGGTCTTTGAGGCAGATACTCAGTTCTGCCATGATAGCACAGAAGTGGCCATCAGCAGTATATCAATCAGTGTAGCTATGTTGCAATAAATCTTTATTTACAAAAACAGCAGGCAATAAGCTAGATTTTCCCAGAAGGCCAATATTTACACATGGCTTCATGTATTCAAAATATGTGTAAATGTGTTTTCATTTTTTTTTTTTTTTTAAGAAAAACAACCAATTTGAGAAAATAACAATCACGTTTGATCAAATAAAAATCATCACGGGGGATCAATGGTAAAAAAAAAATGTGTTTGACTGAACTTAACCTCATTATAAGTAGGTTTTGCAAGAAACACCGGTCCAGCATTCTGTTCATACTTTTATCTGTCACACTATTCACAACATCCTTTAATAAGTGTATTTCTGTCTCCTTCAGTGAACCAGGAGGGAAGCCTTAACCCTATTTATCTCAGTTTCTCCAGTGCCCAGCAAGTGCTTGACACACAGTACGCAACTCAATATCTTATTTGTTAACCACTAAATTCAAGAGGAACAACCGGGCCAATTCTAACTGCCAGTTATTTGGTCTTGGATATTTGGTTCTAACATTGTAGTTGATAAATGATGCATCCACTACATAGTTTTCCAACTAGCTGTGCTGTGGCTTATGTTCTTGGCAACAGGCCCATTTTTTTTAACCCTTCAGAATATTTCTGGAATCCCTTCCACCTGCTTTAACACCTTCTTGCCATGTAACGTGGGCCTTTGCTGGGGAAAGATTCCCTTGTCTTAAAACTCTTTTCTGGGCTGGGTGCGGTGCCTCACGCCTGTAATCCCAGCACTTTGGGAGGCTGAGGCGGGTGGATCACCTGAAAGCAGGAGTTCGAGATCAGTCTGACCAACATGGAGAAACCCGTCTCTATTAAAAATACAAAATTTGCCAGGCATGGCAGCGCATGCTTGTAATGCCAGCTACTCAGGACGCTGAGGCAGGAGAATCACTTGAACCCAGGAGGCGGAAGTTGCAGTGAGCCGAGATCGCGCCATTGCACTCCAGCCTGCGCAACAAGAGCAAAACTCTGTCTTTTTAAAAAAACAAAAACAAAAACAAAAACAAAAAAACCTCTTTTCTGCCAGCTCTAACAGGAACTTTACCCACCAGCCCTGTCTCTCTGGACACACACACATCCCATCCTCACACCATCCAAGGAAAAGTGGGAAGGAGAGTTCAGCAAACGAAACAGAACTCAAAACAACAAACTTCAGGTCTCGCCCTCAGAGCCACTGACCTTCAGAGATCTGACAACACATCAGCAAGACCCTGAAATTTTGAATTACAAATTAATTACCTCAATGAGGGTAATGAAGACCTCCTGGTGTAAGGTTGCTAGATTTAGCAAATAAAAATAAGAGGCTCAGTTAAATTTGCATTTCAAATAAATACCACATGGGATGGGGCATACTTATATAGAGAAGCATAACTTTTTTTTTTTTTTTTTAAATCTGAAATCCAAGTTTAATGGGTGTTCTCCTATTTTATTGGGTAATCCTGATCTTGCAGGGTAGCCGGAGTTTAAAGAAACAGCTCGCCGGGCGCGGTGGCTCAAGCCTGTAATCCCAGCACTTTGGGAGGCCGAGACGGGCGGATCACGAGGTCAGGAGATCGA
>NW_012105642.1:1742087-1754376 GCF_000951045.1 Mandrillus leucophaeus | reverse complement strand
AAACAGCTCTAAGACACCTGAAGTCAAGGACAACGAACATGTAAAGAACAATATTTGCAGTCAAGGAAAGAGAAGCAGAGAAATCATCCCACTTGAGCCTGAAGCTAATGACTGCCTTTCCTTCTTGTTGCTTATGGGAACCGGTATCTATCTGTCTATTTATCTACCAATCTACCTTATTGTTTATATGTCATCTATTTACAGATAGAGACATCTAATGTTTTGGAGTAGGCCCTAAACCCAAGCCACCAGCATTCCAATTCCTGACCTCTCTGATCAACTGTGTGATCAGGGACAATGTGAACCTCTCAACCTCAATTCTCTGTGTATAAAATAGGAATAATAAATGGTAACTAAATCAGTAGGTTGATTTGCACTGAGACTGGCACATATTATAAGCATAATCACTGTTTACTATTATTATTATCATTGCATTTCTCTGTATTGTGACAAAATACTGTTACTGATGCCTTGGCTACCTCACACACATCTGAATGCCACATCATTCTTCTGTGCCCAGAATAGTGCCTGGTACAGAGAGGGCTGCCAATAGTCCCTTGCTGAATAACTAAAACCCTCTCAGGGACCTATCCTATCCCATTCCTCCAGATGGCTGTGCCCTGGGCCTGGCCAGCACTCGAACCTCAGAACTTCTCCACCTCCAGCATCTGAACCTCAGACATCTCACCCTTCTACCTCACCATTTCCTCTGGCCTATCTATTTGTTCTATAACGTTCTCTAGTTGAACTTCAAAGTCTAGTTCCTTACTCCACCCTGTCCTTTCTCTAAGTACTTATTTCTAGGTGTATGAAATGCATTAACTTACGAGTTTAAGTTCTAAATTCTTTTTTTTTTTTTTTTGAGACAGAGTCTTGCTCTGTTGCCCAGGCTAGAGTGCAGTGGGGCAATCTCAGCTCACTACAACCTCTACCTCCTGAGTTCAAGTAATCTTCCTGCCTCAGCCTCTCGAGTAACTGGGGCTATAAGCATGCACCACCATACCCCACTAATTTTTGTATTTTTAGTAGAAACTGGGTTTCACCATGTTGGCCAGGCTGGTCTCGAACTCTTGACCTTGTGATCCCCCCACCTCGGCCTCCCAAAGTGCTGGGATTATAGGTGTGAGCCACCATGCCCAGCCCTGACTTTCTAATTGTCTATGTTACTTTGGGCTTCTATATAACCTCTTTGCTCCCATTTTGTAAATAAAAAAGGAATAAAAACCTGTGTCTTCCTCCTTATTAGTGTGAAAAGCCCTTTGAAAACTAGAAAAACAAATTAAAGATATGACTATTTGTTAAAGTCCTAAGACATATATATTTCCTGATATAGTCTGTGTTATTCATAACAATAAATAAGGATATGTGGCAAAAATCCAGTTTACAGAGAATGGCGATATCACATGTAATTGCATCTATATTTAAGTAGCTCAGCCTTCCAATTTCGAGACTTTCAGATCGATCATATGGTTGACCTTTTTTAAAAAAAGCTTTCTCTCTATGTGATCTATATCATTAGAGCTCTGCTAATCTACCACAGTCCATAACTGCTGGTGATAAAGGATAGAGGCCAATTTCATTTAAACTGCGATCTCTGTTGAGTATTGTAGTTTACAGTTGAGTTGCAGAGCTGGAACATTTAATCTGCATGGCCCATTTAAAAGGGCCATGAAAGAGGCCTCTGCAGAATGGGCAGCCTGACTTGCATTTAGTAATCACACTCTGGCAGGGGGCCTGAGGAAGTCACAGGAAATGGGGCCAGATATTCTTCTCCCTCTAGGTCTGAGATGGGGGCAACACAGGCCTGGTGCCCGGGAGCACAATGGGGAATCATACCAGATGCCAACGCTGAGGTGCTCTGTGTCTACTATAAGTGGGAAGACACCAACAAAAATGATTTAAATACAAGGTTCAAAGGGATGACTGACATGAATGAGTACTGACCCCATCCCCTGGAGGTCGGAGAAATGCGAGGTCAGTTCCAGATGGGGAAGCTGAGGGAAGCTTTATGCAAAACCTGGCATCTGAATGGGAACCCTACTGCCTAAGTTTGAATTAGTTGATTGTATGATTAAAATTATCGAATATTAAAATTTATATTAAGAAATGATCATGTTTAAATAAAAGGTGATAATGAATATGCCAGCTGAGTTCTACTCATTTTGGTGACGAGAAGCATCCACATCCTACATCTGGGGTTCTGGTAAAGTCCTTTGAGAAGAGGAACAATAACGGATGATAAAATCATCACTGTTTGGAGAGCCAGGCATTTAGAGTTTTACAAACTTTGTCCTCCCTAATAAGTAGCAAATCGTTACAATGCACCCCAGGCAGTCAAACTCCAGGATCCACATTCTTAAGTCTCTGTATTAGGTTGCCTTTGTAAGGCCTCAGCGTCTGGCATTTTGTAATGGAAAAATCTGGGGTATGTCCACAGATTGATAATAAGTCCTTGATTTTAAAGGCTTGCCTTTCAAATCACTATGGTTGGCCACATAACGTTTTTAGCCAGAACATTTTGCTAATTATAACAACAGGAAAATAACAGTCACTTCTTGATTATAAGTGTTAATGGAGGAGAACAGTAGCATCGATAATCCAATGTAGTGAACAAAAATCACCTGTTGGTTGATTACATTAGATTGCTTTAAAAACTGCATGACATTTTTGTTGCTAATTATGTGCTATTTGTATACTTTTTATAACAACATTCTTTGGCATATTCGTAGTGAGGCAAGGTGGTGGAAGAGACTGGGAAAAGGTTAATCAGGATTTAACATTGCCTCTTGGATATAAACAACCACAATCTTGATGTTGGGAATAACACAATCATTTTATCTTAATATCAAAGCCTATGTACCTCCCACCTCACAGGCTGGAAGAATTAAGAGTTTACCTGAGAAATGAAGCTTATCATCCATGTCTTCTGTGCCCATGGAAAGGTGCTGCTTTGTATGTAGCATGTGTGGGCTCCACAGAAAGTAGGTACACTGAGAGAATCCAAGTATCTGGCAGAATAGAATTTCTTTTCATACAGTTAAATCACAAGTGGATTCCACACACAAGAAAGAGGGTAAGAGTAGGCACTTGGAAAGGTTAAACAAGCAAAGCAAATTTTCCTAGTGCTCCTCCTTCAGAAAAAAATCTCAAGCAGTAATATATTCATTCCACTCGAGTGTATTACTCGGGCTAAGGGCCAAAGAAAGTCCCCTTGGCTGGCTAAGCATGGAAAATCTGTTACTTATACCAACCCAGCATTTCTTCTCTTACCTTTGGAAAACAGCAACTTAATTTTCCTTTAACTATCCCTCCCCTATGAGTACAGGCTTAGTCTGATCAAGGTACTCTGGCTGTGCAACTCAAATGGAACTGATCACTTTCCCAGGAATCTGAATATTTAGCATAATGGCATCAAAATTGGAAACAAAGCTGATTCATCCCCACAATAGCACCCCAGAAAGACTTTCCAAAGTCCCCACTGTCTGCACCTGCAGAGTGGCCTGGTTCTTATTCTCCTCAAGACTTGGTCCTTCAGTGTCTCCTTGGCTCATGTGATCTAACCTGTGTCATTCTAATTCCTTACTTTTTGTTTGCTCAAGTTACCCAGAGTTATTTCTTTGCTTACAACCAGTGGACCCTACCTGAGGCAACCATGAAAGCCAAAAAATGAGACAAGCTTGGATGGAGGTGCTTATGGGGCACTTTCTAAAACATCTTCAGCTCAGTTAGATTCAACTAATCCAGGACCTCATTTACCCGATGATGAAGCCGATTGGTCAAATACTTCTTCCAGGCACAATGTTAGAAGCCAGGCCTTTTAACGCTTTTCAGAGTATCATGAAAGTAATGACACAGTCTTCCCTGGTTGGTTTGCTATGGCACACAGGCAGGCAACTGATGCAAAATGCTACTTCAAAGACCCCTTCATTCAATTAATCAGTGAGTATTTATTGCAAGGCACTGTGCTAGGCACTATGGAGAGTACATGGAAGATAAGACCAAAGTCCCTGCCCTCAAGGAGCTTACAATCTAGTTGGAAAGACAAGGCATACATACAAGAAAAGTAAGTAACAATACAGGAGTTAAATTAAAATGCAAGATAACAGTACAAGAGATTTCCAAAAGTAG
This sequence comes from Mandrillus leucophaeus, assembly GCF_000951045.1. Lineage (NCBI taxonomy): Eukaryota > Metazoa > Chordata > Mammalia > Primates > Cercopithecidae > Mandrillus > Mandrillus leucophaeus. The sequence continues at coordinate 1,750,248 of NW_012105642.1, read as the reverse complement.
TATCTGATTAATTACTAAATGAGCGGCATTGATAGGGGTTGCAGCTAATTCCGAGGAAGAATGTCATAAAGGACTGAAACATGGGAAGGCTTTGCAGACAAACTGGGGCTGGAGCTACTGTAGGACAGCTGGGATGTGGATGGGAGAGAAGGGTGGAGAGGGAATTTCAGGAAGGAGCAGCCATAAGACCAAAGGCACAGAGGTGAGACCAAAAGCAAGCAGTGTTCAAGGGTCAGGGAGGGCTTAGTGTGGCTGGATGCACAGTTAAATTGTTTTGGATTAAAAAGGGCCTTAAGGACCAGGTGTGGTGGCTCATGCCTATAATCCCAACACTTTGGGAGGCCAAGGCGGGCAGATCACTTGAGGTCAGGAGTTTGAGACCAGCCTGACTAATATGGTGAAACCTCGTCTCTACTAAAAATACACAAATTAGCCCAGTGGAGTGGTGGGCACCTGTAATCCCAGCTACTCGGGAGGCCGAGGCAGGAGAATCACTTGAACCCAGGACAGGAGGCGGAAGTTGCAGTGAGCTGAGATCGCAACATTGCACTCTAGCCTGGGTGACAGAGCAGGACTCCGTCTCAAAAAAAAAAAAAAAAAAAAAAGCCTTAAATGCTCAAGTTTAGAACTTATCCTTTTGGAAATGGGGGGTGAGGGAAACAACGCATATACTTACAGTAAATATACAAAAGACTTAGCTAATCAAGAGAAAATATTCAAGTCTCATCTTCAAGACACTTACTTGTGGATTAGGAGCCTCTCTGCTTCTAAAGAGGATTTGAAATCGTGTCTTCAGGGTTGTCAATTCCAAAGGAATAGCTCTGGGTCATTTAGATTTGGGTAGAGACTTCTGAGTCCCTCTATGATCCCAAATTATAATTAGCACAAAGGTAAGCTAACAAATTCCCTGACAGGCAGGCAGGAAAAATGCTCCCAAAAGACAAGTATCTTTACAAATGACAGAATATTTATTAACAATACCTTTAAAAAAGATTACATATGCTAGATCACTGGTAAATATCATTTACACTGGGGTTGGGAACTCCCTGGGTGTCATTTTTTTTCATTCATTTTATTATTTTGTTGATTTTTTTGCATGTGATTTTAAATTTTATTTTATTTTAACATAGAAGTAACCATATCAAACTAAGAAAGGAACACAGCTTGAAATACTGACAATATTTTTTTTTTCCGGTTACCACCCTAGTTTTTACACAAATGGAATCCTGATTATGACTTTATTGGATAAATATAAGTAGAAGGTTGAAAAGTTATATTATTTGTAAGCAAAAATGACAAATTACAGCAAATTTGAGTTCTCTGAGAAAGAAGAAAAGGTGGCAGCATGTTTACATGAGAAAATGTTTATAGAAAATTTCATTGCCTTTTATGTAACTGTTCCACTAGCGTTTGCTTACAAAACCTTTCCCATTGTAACAAATAGTTCTTTTCATAAGAATACAGTTTTGTTGATATTGTCATTTTCCAATGTGTGATTTTAAGAGTTAGAAGGTAAAGTATATAAAGCAACTAGGCTCCCTATTGCAAAACAGAATCATCAAGAAACCATACCATTGTACTAAAGATCTTTTATAGAGTCATATTAAAAATTCTTGCAGCAACTATTTGTTGAAATAGGAGAAATCTTCCAAACTCCATATGTAATTTTGATTCAAAAGAAGGGCTCTATTATTACAGAGATACACATATTATATATAAGAAATTTTGTAAAGAAATTACGAATCCATTGACAGAGAATTACTTTTTTTTAAAATTTACATTCAAAATAGATACAGTTAAAGATAATAAAATTATCTTTTATCCTTTGAAAGACTTGGTTGACTATAGTAACTTTTGGTCTATGTTACTACAGGATATATGTTACTTCAAATTTAATGTCTAAGATAGTGCTACTACAAAGACAATGCTAACTTAGTTGAGTGAAAAGAAAATCTTACTGTACAATGCTAAATTCAGGGATGGGAATATTGCACAAGGTGCCTCTTGGGCAGTAAATTTAGCTTTTGAGATTGCAGCCATTCCTGAAACCATCTCAAGTTGTATTGAACAACAAAATTCACAACGGCATGGGAAAACATATTGTACATGTCAAAAGGACTTGATTCAATGCATTAACCACTAGAAGAGTAATTTGCATACAGCAGCCTTGAGTTATAGACCAAGTCTTCAGCTGTTCTGCCACGAGATCCTTGTAAAACTGTACAAGTAATTTGCAATTTATTTACCAAGATGAGTTTCAAACTCTGTCTTTAAAGGAAATATTTTCAAATTATAATTGCATGGTTGTGTTGTCCATAGCATTTTACAGCTGAGGAAAAAAAGTAATATCTACATTATATGTTAACTTTAAAAAATTCTATAAAACACTAAATATATAATAAAAAATATGCATATAAGGACATATGTAAACTGCTTTGGTAACATCATATTACAGATGTCTTCAGTGCATTGCAGAGTTTCCAAAGAAACTTCAGACAAAGCTAGATTTGCTTTGAGGAAGTACTGTATAATGCCATTCCTAAAGAAGCAAAAAACATTTTTATTCCAGTAATAAGATGTACTTGAACAACAATATTACTTAGTACTGGGTGTCTTCAAAACAACTAGCTAAATGTTGCTTATATTATAAACAGCAAGTCCTTGAGATAACTTTTGTCATAAACTGGACCTAGCTGTGAGGGAAATCATTATTGTACTGATGGCTGACAGCGTACATGCATTCGAAGTGGAAGCCCCGGATCCTCTTGCGTAGGCATCTGAAAAGAGAGAACAAATTCACTCAAAACAGCCCCATCCTGGCTTCAAAGGGAAGAGCGGCCACGGGGCTTTCTGAAACAGCAGACCTGCATGGATTCTACTAGAAATAATGATCAAGATCTTAATGGCTTTTAAATATCAGTTCTATGACTATCTAGCTACGAACCTGCGAGTAGGGTAGAGGACAGCCCTGTACCTCTGTCAAAGCATTTGTAAAATAAGGATGTTCCCATCTAATGTGAGAAGAAACTTCAATATTACTAGTAACAGTACTGATAGATACCATGCCACGTCAATGATGCAACAAAATGAAAATTGCTACTCCCTTTTGAACTCTATGAAAATTGCTACTCCCTTTTGAACTCTATGAAAATTGCTACTCCCTTTTGAACTCTGCGAAAATTGCTACTCCCTTTTGAACTCTTTGTGCTGGGCACAGATGAATATGACACTTAAATCTTGCAAAAACTGGATGAAGGCCAGGTATTATTATTACCTCACTTAACAGATGTGGTAATTTGTGCCCAGATCACCCAGCTAGTAAATGGCTGAACTGGGGTTCAAACCCATGTCTGTTTAAATCTACCCTTTTTCTCCAAACAAAATAGCCTCAATCCTTTTTACATTTTCTTATGGGTCTTACATTTTTCATAGTAAGAAGCTATCAACTGTCATTTGGGGGCTCTTCAATCTTGTAAGATCTCTTTGACCAACCTAATGAAAAATTCCTTGAAACAGATCATGTTTGGCTCACAGTCACTTCCTTGTTACCTAATAATTACACCAATATAATTGCTTAATATATGTTTTTGTAATGAATAAAACCAGGAATCATCAGTCTACCTAAAAATACCAATCCCTGCAATGATAAGAAAGCATGAAGTACAAAGTCAGATTTTTAATGAAGTGAGATAAATAAACCCCAGTCTTGTATTTTCATGGCCTGGAGATTACTTCCACATCTCACAAAAAATCTGGCTCCCTTTCAACAGAAGTTAGAGGCTTTGTTTGATGAAGTGTAGAATCCAATTGTCCCTGCTTTTAAGACAAAAATGCCTTTTGTGTTTGTATGAAAAAAAAAAAAATGCAGTAAATATAAACTCCATCCAGAAACACTGGCCTATCACCCCTTAGCAGAGGGATGTTACATGACTAAAAGTCAGGATGGTGGTGAGGATTTTGTCCATAATTTAAAATATCATCTCTTTACCGATGTCTTGAAAATTTATATCTCCAGCCTTCAATGCTCCCCTAATCTCCAGAATGCTAAATCTGAAAGCCTGTGAAAATCTACACTTAGACATCTAACCGCAGTCTTTCTTTTCTTATTGCTGTAAAATACACATAACAAAATTAGCATTTTAACTCATTTAAAAGGTACAATTCAGTGGTACTAAGTATACTCCAATGTTGTGCAACCAGCACCACTCTCAAGCTCCTCAACCTTTTTGTCACCCCAAACGAAGACCCAGTACCTAAGCCCCCACTCCCCACTGACCAGCCACTGCCAGTCACTAGCCTCACTCTGTCTCCATGGATTTGGCTGTTTTTTTTTTCCTTTAAATAAATGAGATCACACACAACAACAAAAAATAATACGCTGCTAAGATATTTACAAACATGGTATTTGTAAAAATAGAATTGAATGTATTTGCTCAAAAAGAATATGCTATTCTCACATGCTGTTCAACAATATTTGAAAGTGAAGATAATCTTGACTATAGAGAGACATACACATTGATGCACATGTTACATATACCCATTCAAAATAAATAGTAAATTCAAAATATTTCCAAGACATTGAACTGCATATACTGTTTCACTGGAGAAAAACTGCTACAGCATACTTAACAATGCTTTTCCTTCTTCCTTCTGACTGAGTCATGCTTTTAACTTTCTAAGCTGTAATTCTGGGGTTACATAGATGCATAGAAAAATAAACGGGCTGACACGGAAAAACCTTAGTGACTGATTCGTGTCTGCTTTAATCTGATTTTTGATTAGCAACTGAGTAGATCAGTCAACACGGGCAAACTGATTTTTGCATGAAACTGCCTATGGCCAGCAAACATCTGGAGAAGGGGGGTAGTGTCCTCCATTTTATTTTAAGTCTTCTTTTGCAGGCTGAATGTCTTTCAAGCCCTGACTCAGCTGGAAGGCTGATAAGATAAGACAGGCAGGAGAAAAGGAGAAAAAAAGGCATTCTCACTTGATATCTTTGGAATTCGAATTTGTTCACTGCTGCTGCCATCTCCTCCGTCGCTGAATGGCTTAATTTCTATTATATAATCTTCATCGAAAGGCAAAGAAAGCTCCACCGATGTTTTATTTGTTTCAATGACAGATGTGCTGCTTTGTCTGTTCCATCTGTACAAGACCTGCCAATACAGAAAGAACAGGTGTCACCTGCCGTCTTCACAGAGGCTCCAAAGATGGAGCATTCATTTGTTTTCACCTCTGGGCACCAGCAAAATGCAGGGAATGTAGAGGTTGTCTGGCTGCCCACTTGCATTTGGAAGGCTCATTTGCGGCGAGGGCCATGACTGCAGCTACCATTTTATTCCGAGGAAAGAGCTGAAAGGATATTATAACAGGGGTGTCAGCAACATGATTCTACCTACTGCCTAGCCTCTCGGAGGCTCAGTTGACACACCTGGGAAAATGGAAAAAATGAGTAGCTCCTTAAGGATGTACAGTGCTGTTACACATCAGGGGCTTTGGCATCAGAATAAACTTGGCCACTGGGGGATCACAGGCCACTTCACCTTTTTGAGCCTTACTTCAGTCATTTGTAAAGTGGGGACAATAATACCCACTCTTCTGGAGTGTGTTTTCAAGATTGCACAAGGAGGCTGGGTGCAGTGGCCCACGCCTATAATCTCAGCACTTTGGGAGGCCAAGTTGGGTGGCTCACTTGAGGCCAGGAGTTCGAGACCAGCCTGGCCAACATGGCGAAACCCTGTCTCTACAAAAAATACAAAAATTAGCCCGACGTGGTGGCACATATAATCTCAGCTACTCTGGAGGCTAAGGCAGGAGAATTGCTTGCACCGGGAGGCGGAGGTTGCAGTGAGCCGAGATCACGCCATTGCACTCCAGCCTGGGCGACAGAGCAAGACTCAAAAAAAAAAAAAAAAAAAAAAGATTGCACAAGGTTTGAATCTGGTGAGGGCCTAGCTTAGAGGAAGCATGTAAAAAATAGTATCTCTGAAGGCTTAAAGATAATCGCAACATACATGGCAAAGGTTAGAGCACAAGCCAGGCACAGTAACTTATGATCATGACTCTTAGAGACAGGACATTTCAGCACAGGGAGAAGATATCTGAAAGGCAACAGTAGTAACCTCCCATTGCTTCCCTCTGGAACCCCATTTTGTGGGGCTAGGTAACAAAGAGGCAGCCATTGTCACCTTGGACGTATCTGAAGCTTGTAACAGTCCTGTTTTCATCTTGGGTTCTGAGTCTGCAGTGGGATTCATTTGATGAGGTGGCCAACTAGCTTCCTAAAAACACATTCACCTACCTGGGATTGCCTGCTGTGACTGGCATGGACTCCAATCAGGAACAAAATATACAGGTCTGGGAAAGTGTGCCTTTACCTATAGAACCACTAAAGCTCATCCTCTGCAGTTTCCCCTGACAATTAAAAAGACAGGGTTGGATGAGGTCAGTGGCTTTTGGTCCTGGCTGCATGTTAGAACCATTGGGGTGCTTGTAAAATACTTATGCTATAGCTCAGTGGTTTTCAACAGGGTGGGAGGGGCAGGGGAGCAATTTTGCCTCACAGGGAGGTATCTGGCCATGTCTGTAGACATGTTTGTCTAAACAGGCCCTGTTGTTGTAGTGGACAGAGAGACCAGGGATGCTGCTGAACAGTCTACAATGCCCAGGGCAGCCTCACAACAAAGAACTCTCTAGCTCAAAGTGTTGACTGTGAGGAGGTCAGAAACCCCTCCAGTTCCACTCTAGTCTGCCTAAGACTGCACAGAGGTGGGATCCAGGCTGTAGGTTTTTTTTTTTTTAAGATCAGCAGGTGATGTTACTGTGGGATAGGCATCATGGATTAGATGAATTCGATGAGTAGTTCTCAAATTCAAGCGTGACCAGAATCACCTGGAGAACGTGTTCGAACACAGATTGCTGGGCCCCATTCCTGGAGTTTGTGATTACTTCTGGGATGGGACCTGAAAATCTGCACTTCTGACAAGTTCTCAGCTAATGCCAGTGCTGCTGGTCCAAGGATCATGTGTTGAGAAGCACGAGATTAGCTCATCCTTCCCTAAGATCCCTTGTAAATTCTCATCTGCTGAGGCTAGAGACATAAGGTCACTCTCGTGTCTCAAGACAAAACCAGACACAAGTGAAATTTGTAAAATTCCCTTAGAATGGTTTAGAACCCATCTGTTCCCTGGCATTTCATCACCTTAATTTATGTCTCTCTAATACAAGGTGGAAAACACAATTTCCTTAAGGTAGAAAGATTCATAAGCGTCCCCTTCTTCTCCGCAGCATCAGTTGTATCAGACCCAGCATCCCCTTGCTAATGATTAGGCACAAATAAATCCTCAGGCACATTCAGGAGTGTCAAAGCTTCTCATCACAGCCCTCCAGGAGAATGGGCTGGCTGATGGGATGCAAGGTCACATCTGGCTTTGAGGAATAAATTGCTGCTTTGATTTACCTCTGGTCCTTGCAAGAGCTCAGAGGATTCAACTTGTTTCAAATATAAATCCAAAAGAAACACTTTCAGGAAAAAGCAGCCCTTTTATCAGCACTGCTTATCAGTCTTGCAATATCAGGGACTGCAGCAGAACCCAAATAAAGTCCTGCAAAACCTTTATTTACACCAAACACTTTGCTGAGCTGATTGACTTGAAGGCTGTGCTTGCATTTGATATAATCTAGGGTGGAAGACAAGGGGAAAGAATGGATTTGTGGGAACAATGATAATAGCAGCAAATATTATAGACTACTTCCATTATCGAATGTCTGAACACTGTATGTTCTAAATCAGGGGTGTCCAATCTTTTGGCTTCCCTGGGCCACACTGGAAGAAGAAAAATTGTCTTGGGCCACACATAAAATACACTAACACTATTGATAGCTGATGAGCTTTACAAAAATTGCAAAAAAATCTTATGTTTTAAGAAAGTTTATGAATTTGTGTGAGGCCACATTCAAAGCCATCCTGGGTCACATGCAGCCTGTGGGCAGTGGGCTGGACAAGCTTGTTCTAAACCCTTACATGGATAACCTCTTAAGGAAGGCAATGTTATTATTCTGATTTCAGAGATGAGAACCTGAGACCTGGAGAGGTTAAGCAGTTGCCCCAGGTCCCATGACTGGTGGATCCTGCATTCAAACCTAGGCAGTCTGTGCTCCA
>NW_012105642.1:1739695-1741907 GCF_000951045.1 Mandrillus leucophaeus | reverse complement strand
TAGAGATGGGGTTTCACCATGTTGGCCAGGCTGGTCTTGAACTCCTGACCTCAGGTGAGCTGCCCGCCTTAGTCTCCCAAAGTGCTGGGATTACAGGCGTGAGCCACCGTGCCCGGCCGCAGAGCCTGGATTTTTAACTAAGACTAGCTTGGCTAGCACCTGTAGGGCTCTGGACAAATTGCTTTCCCTCTCTGGCATCTGTCCTGGGGAATGCAAACCAAGGGAATTAGATAGTAAAAAACTAGTGGCCCACAGGTCATAATCAGTCTGCATATATTATTTGTTTGGCCGTCATAGTGTTAATTTTTTTTGAGTTAGATGTGACCATTTCAAAACAAAGAAAATATACATTAAAAATTTGTGGGTTCTACTGAACAACTGGAAGATATGGCCACACTGATTGCTGTGCTTTGGATGCTTGTCCTCTCCAAAACTAATGTTGAAATTTGCCATTTTAACAGTATTAACAGGTGAACCTTTAAGAGATAATTAGGCCATGAGGCGATTAGGCTCACCCTCACAGATGGAATTAGTACTGTTATGAAAGGGCGAGTCAGCTCTCTATCCCCCTCCCTTCTCCCTTCTTCCTCACTCTCCCTCCCAGCACTGGGTGTCAATAAACTTATGTTCATATTAATTGCCCAGTCTCAGGTATTCTGTTCCTGAGTAAGACTCTACAAAAGTGTGATCCAGAATAAAAGAGACTAAGCCGGTGGTCTATATTCCCGTCTGGCAACAACTGGCTGGAGCTGAGAAGTCTCATTCTGAACAATCACAAACTGCAGTTGGTCATAGTCCCAACACTTCCAATGTTGCTACATTGTCATATGCCTACCTCAGGACCTTTGCACCTGCTTTTTTTTTGGCAGTACTTGGGACATTCCCAGAGAGCTGCCAAGGCCCAAATGAAATTACACCACTTGAAAGTGGCTCCTTAGCCTTTATATAAAATAATAAATTTCTCTTATCTACTCTATGGCTTTCTCTATTCCCCTCACTCTGGCTTCTTTTTTCTCTGTAGTACTTTGTTATCACTTACTATATTTATTTATTGCTGGCAGGCAGAAGAACCAACTGGCTAAACATAGAACTCAGGATCCATACTGCTGTATTCAGATCCCAGGTCTTCAACATACCAGCTATGTGAAAGGCAAGTTACTAAACTCTGTGTCATAGCTCTTCATCTGTAAAACTAGGGATAATAACTGTACCTACCTTCATGGGTTATTAAAAGGTTAAGATGAGGCTGGGCATGTTGTCTCACACCTGTAATCCCAGCACTTTGGGAGGCTGAGGCAGGAGGATCACCTGAGGTCAGGAGTTCAAGACCAGCCTGACCAACATGGTGAAACCCCATCTCTACTAAAAATACAAAAACTAGCCAGGTGTGGTGGTGGACACCTGTAGTCCCAGCTACTTGGGAAGCTGAGGCAGGAGAATTGCTTGAACCCGGGAGGTGAAGGTTGCAGTGAGCTGGGATCACACCACTACATCCACCCTGGGTAACAGAGGGAGACTCTGTCTTAAATAAAATAAAATATAAAGTTAAGATGAATTGGAACAGTGCTTAGTATATGGATTAGTAGTAGTTTCTGAATCGACTGAACATAACTCATTTATGTTATCTGCCTGACTCTGTAGGTAGTTTAATTTGTATACTAAAATCAGATGCTCTACTTTTAGCTCTAATGTCATAAAGTAGCTTAAGGATTTGTGTTGGCAAAATATTTGGGGCCTCAAACTTTCTAAAGTCAGCTTCTTGTTGAGACCATCTACCCAAGCTGAGATCTAAAGAATCCAGACAACTTAGTGAAGATGGGAAAATAAACCCACACCCCAACACCTTCAGTATTTGGGAGGAAAACTTAATTTTGGAAAGGGTCAGTCTGAGATAAACAATAGCCATATTTAATGGGTCAAATTCTCTAGCAAAGGTCAACTCTTCCATTGCAATCAGATTCACCTTTTATTCAGCCTCTAATACCACCCTAAAAGTGACACTAGGGAGAGTTTCCTGAGATGTCATGGGAGGTAAGGTATCACGGGAGGTACACACACACACACACACACACACACACACACACAGAAAGTAGGAGAGAGAGTTGTTCATTGGTACCTTGGTAATTCAGGGAACTGGCTTCAGGACCTCCCTAAAATACCAAAATCTGTGGATACTCAAGTCCTGGATATACAATGGTATAGGATTTGTGTA
>NW_012105642.1:1739092-1739645 GCF_000951045.1 Mandrillus leucophaeus | reverse complement strand
CTTTGGGAGGCTGAGGCAGGTGGATCACCTGAGGTCTGTCTCTTATACACATCTATACTCAAGTCCTGGATATACAATGGTATAGGATTTGTGTATAACCTTAGCATATTTTCCCATATACTTTAAATCAACTCTAGATTACTCATAATACCTAACATAATGTAAATGGTATGTAAATAGTTGTTATACTGTATTGTTTTTGAAATCTGCATCATTTTCATTGTATTATTTTTTGTGTTTTTTTTTTCCCCAAATATTTTTGATCCACAGTTGATTGAATCTGAGAATATGGAACCTGTGGATACAGAGAGCTAATGCTTTACATTATTTATCTCTAAACATTCACATGTATATGTAGCAATCAAAATGTATAGCCAGTTACAGTGACATTCCTTGGGGTGTAGCTGAGGAGGTGTAGGGTATCTGGCTCCTCCAGTACCATCCCTAAAAAGAAGGGGGAGTGATTGAGCTGGAAATTAAGAAGAACTCAGGAAGTGTCCTTTCCTACCATCTGGTCTAACCCTGTTACCCACTCTCTTCTCCACTGCCAACA
>NW_012105642.1:1729974-1736052 GCF_000951045.1 Mandrillus leucophaeus | reverse complement strand
AAAAAAAAAAAAAAAAAAAAAATCTTGCAAATGAAGGGATCTCTGCCCATCAGGGAAGGCTTCTAAGCTAAAACTGAAAGCTGAGTGGCTGATTAGGGATAAAGGGGATATGCAAAAGGTCAGAGAAAAATGAAGACACTAGAAGTTTCTCTTTTAATAAAAAAGTAAATGCAGTCCCAAAGAGTTTAAGTGATTTACCTGAAGTCACATAGCCAATAGAGGACCCCAAACAGGGTTTCCTATCTCTTTTTTTATTTTTAAAGTTTAGACAGGTCTAGCTCTGTCTCTCAGGTTGGAGTGCAGTGGCATGATCATAACTCACTGCAGCCTTGATCTCCTGGGCTCCACTGATCCTCCCCTCTCTGCCTCCAGAGTGGCTGAGACCACAGGCATGCACTACCATGCTCAGACTCCTATCTCTTTCTGCTATATATTATATGACCCTCCTAGAAGGGTTTAGTTTTAGAAAAGGACCCAGTGACAGTTCTGTAGACGAGTTCTTAGGGAGTGTTTCTCTACTAGTGGAATATAAGTCACTGTGCCATGTGGATGAAGAAAAATAGTCCATGACAGGGAGGGTCTTCCAAGTCCTTCTCTCGTCACATTATCCAAGGCTTTGCCACCTTCGATGTCAAATCCCAATTCCAGTTCTGACTTTGCCTACTACTTTCGGATGATCCTAGGTTCTTTAACTAGTGCCAGACAGCACTACCTATGTCCTACTCTCAACATCTCTGTGCAAAAATGTGGCAAGCCAGCAGCCTGCAGGCTTAGTTCAGACTGCATAGCAATTTTACGTGGTCTGCATCCTCAAGTGTTGTTTAAAAGCAAAACTAAACAAAATTAGAAGTGTTGCCAACATTTTACAATTGGAAGATTTTACACAACAATCTTTTTTGCTGCCATCTTTTGAAACATTGGCATGTTTATGGCATTGTGCCCACTTTTTCACAAGGCAACAGAGGCAGGAAGTTAGTAGCAGCTGGTACGCTTTGACAGAAGCACTCTCTAGTTAGCTACCGCTCCCACCCCGCATGCTTCTGCCATTTATATAATTTAGCAGGCATGACTTTGCCATCCTTTCATTTATTTTGTGGTAGATAAAAGACCATTTCACAAGATTCCGGAAAATGTTGACTTCCAAGCTCTTCTGCCTGAAAACATTTCAAAATCTTAGGTTTGGTTTTATAATCTTCCATTTTATTTATTTATTTTTATTTAGAGACAGGGTCTCACTACATTGCCCAGGCTGGACTCAAACTTCTGGGCTCAAACAATTCACCTGCCTTGGCCTCCCAAGTAGCTGATACTACAGGCATGTGCCACCAGTCCCAGGTTTATACTCTTTCTTTTGTAATGAAAACTGGGACTTGCAAAATTGCAACAACCATTTTTCTTTTGAAGAATTAATACAAACCCACTGGAGTTCAAGAACATTGTCAGCATCACCCAATTATTATGGTTTCTCAAAAGCTTTTTAAAAGTCATTTACTCATAACATTCTAGGACTGAATGGGAACAAAATGCTATATAATTAAATGCTCACACTATATTTCCCTTTCTGACCTTTCTTTAGGTGGTGATGCAGGTATGCTTGATTATTTCCAGTGATGGGGAACCCTCTGAGGGTTCATTTTTTACAAGCTTGACTGCTAGAAGGCAAAACAGAGCCAAAATTTATCTCCATGTAGCCTTCACTCATTGGCCATAGTTTTGTTTCTTGGAAACTTGAGGGAAAATTCTACTTGTCATCCAGCATAATAGCCCTTCAGATATGTGAAGTAGTTATCATGCTTCTGAGGCTTTTTTAACCCAGCAGTATATCCTCAGTTCATTCATTGTTCAGATGTTTTGAGCCAGCCTCCTGGTCAGTCTTCTCAATGCATGTTCTCAATGCAGTTACAGTCTTCTCAATGCAGTCTTCTCTCAGTGCAGTCATAGTCTTCTCAATGCAGTCAGTCTTCACAATGCATGCTCTGGTTTGCATGCATCTGGTTTACATCAGTTCCTTCGCTCTCTGCACATGCATGCTGCTTCTCATAACAAGACGTAGAATCCATTTTCCCTGCCTTTTAATCTGAGCTGGCCTCACAGTAGCCAGTTTCATCCTTAGCTTTTAAAAGGGCTGGCAGCTTCTGCTGTCTTCCTCTTGAAGCTGACAACTATGTAAGAAGTTTGACTACTCTGAGGTCACTATACTGTGAGGAAGCCCAAGTTATCCGTGGGGAGAGACCTCATGGAGAGCATGATCACTGGCCAACCTCAGCTTTCCCACCTATCCCACCTAAGAAGCCAAAAGTGTGTGAAGAAGCATCTTAGTTATTCCAGCCCTAAAATCTTTCCATTCTGGCCCTATCCACATTGCAAAGTCATAAAAAATGATACATTGTTGCTGTTTTAGCCCCTAGCTTCCCTTGGTTTGTGAAGTAGCTACAGGTAGCTGGAAACCTTGCAAGATATTTATAACCCCTTTTAATTGCTGCAACAAGGCTATAGACATGTTCTTTTCATTTTCTCATTAAAGACAGGCCAACATTTATGGGGTCAGGCAAACATTTTCTCCAATTTTGCTGCTTTTTCTTTTTTCTTTTTCTTTATAAAACTCTTTTGACTATAGAAACATATGAACAAAAATGATTAATCATTGGTAATATCAGGAGGCTACTAAATTGGCTAAAAAAAAAAAAACTGAGACAGGAGCAAAACAAAGCTGACAGTAGAAATGTTTAAAAAGTGGTTCTTCAGGGTATTTCTGGAGACCCAAACACAGGGTCTTTACTCATTTCTGATTGATGCTGCCTGAACCTAAAGTTAAGGTGATTGTCTAAATCCTGACCAATTGCCATAGACTACAACTCAGATCAAACCATGTTGGAGGCAGCGATTCCTACAGGGTAGCAGAGCATCACCAGGGAAACTGACAATGCAGACAACTGTGTGATTCATGGAGGAGACTGCCCCCACTCACAGCAGGATTAGGTGCCTCTGCAAAAAAGAAATTACCTACTTTGTATCCTTTTACTTCCGACTCATTATCCAGGGCCTTCACTTGATCCCAATTCAGGATAATTTTGGAGTCCGATGAATTCCATATGATGTTTCCAGGGGGTTGACTTGGTGCTATAAAAAAATTAAGATATACGAAGTCACAGATTATTAAGTCTCAATGGATTCTGAGGAATATCTCCTTACTAGAATTCGAGAGTGGAGGCAATTTAATGGGCTATTGCACTAATATGTGTCTTCAAGGTCACTAAAATCTGATGAGATACAGCATTGCAAATGGAAAAAGATTCAGTTGGTCGCCTAACATTTATAGCTAAAAGAAGCAGCCCTTCCCAGTGAGGAGAAAAACATTTCTCTTTCTGTCCTCCAGAGCAATGAATTTTGCATGGTATACGGAAAGGTTCACTTAAAATGCTGAGGGAAATTTAAATCCACATGCTACTAATTAGTATGCAAACGACCATTGGGAGGTGGGGATAAGGAATAAACTTGGGATATATGTGATGAGTACCCAAAATATTTCTGAGCAAGTCTGTTCTTACGTGGCTTTCGGGTTGTCACATTGACTGTTGCACTAGAGGGGCCTGTCCCAGCAGAATTATATGCCTTGACAGCTAAGTGATACAGCGCACTGCCTTTTAAGTTCGTGATTTTTGTTGATGTCTGATTTCCAACTGTTCGTATTTTTCTAGCATTTTCTTCTTTGTCTTCATGTCTCCAATACTTAACCTAAGAAAAGAAACAGAAAGACCTTGGAAACCATACCCAGTGGGGATATTTCCAATGTCATCAGGTGATTTTGTATGCAGATTCTTATGATGGAGTTAGTTTTCTATACCACATTACGAGCAGAGCTATCAGGACAAAGGACTGCGTATATCCTGAGAAATTATCCACGGTAAGAAGGGTCCCTTTTTTGTCCTCAGCTTCCTAGTGAGATGGTAGATTGATACAACCCCTGTTCATTATTTTCTTTTTTCCCATGTTTGTTTTGAGTCAAAGCTATCCTGGGAATTATCAGAAGTCAAAGCTCATTTTGCCAGCCATCCCATAAATGCTTAGATTTGCATATACTTCGAAAAATACTTCTAGAATATAACATAGAAAAAGGGTAGTCTCACAGCTGAGTATTCAATGCTTCCATCAATGTTCAGCTGGAAGCCAGGCCTAAAACCAATGCCTCTAAGTGGGAATGTGGGTCATTTCCTATAAGAATGTGACTTGGAGGACTCATCAAGGGGTACAAATTCTCTTTCAGACCCAAGGCACATATGTCTTGCCTACCTCATAACCTTGTATTCGTCCTCTATTCTTCTCCAGTGGCGAGGCCCAGAAAACTTCAATATCTGTGGCAGAAAGACTTCTGGCAAAGATACTGGCTGGTGGTTTGGTGGGTTCTGTAGATGAATATGGAGAGTTATTACTCTATCAGCTATATTAGGACAGGATTGTAGATACTAGCGTTATAAGGTAAAATAATTCACGGTTATAGAATCGTCCTTAATGATTGTAAGCCAAACCCTCATTTTGCAGAGGAGCAGTGATTGATAGCTGGAGTTGGTGGTAGTGAATATTTGTCCAGTGTTTGGGTTTTGAATTTAGGTGTGGGTAGAAGAGAAGAACCACTTAAGTTTAAGCACCAAGTTTTCATAACCAGCAATTCCCTTAACACAGATCCTTCTCAATTAGCATCTCACAAATGTTATTGCTTATGACACGGCTAAACTGCTTTTATTTTTCTTTTTTGAAATAGGGTCTCCCTCTGTCACCTAGGTTGGAATGTAGTGGCACAGTCATGGCTCACTGCAGCCTGACCTCCTGAGCTCAAGCCATCCTCCCACCTCAGCCTCCTAAGTAGCTAGGACCACATGCATATGTGCCAAGACGCTTGGCTTTTTTTTTTTTTTTTTGGTAAAGACTGGAATCTCGCTATGTTGCCCAGGCTGGTCTCAAACTCCTGGGCTCATGCTATCCTCCCACATCCCCCTCCCAAAGTCCTTGGATTATAGGCATGAGCCACTGTGCTTGGCCACTAATTTTTGTTTTAGGGAAGACTATTGAAAGAAAAATGTTAACATATACAAATGGTATACACAGCTATGGCAGAAATCTGTCAAAAATAACTGAAATTTGGGAAACAGTCAGTCTAGTCTCTCCTTTGCAACCAAAGATGCTGAGGCCCAGAGAGTATACGTGACTCATCCAAGATAATACAGATTGCAGTGTGAACCCGAAGTGTCACCCAGCTCTCCTGAATATTAGTCATGTCAGCTGACTGTCCTTTTCCCCTTTTCCTCTCATTTTCATAATCCAGAGACATGAACTATTATCTAAGAGAAGTTGAAGCCTATGCAAAGGGCTGAAGCTTGTTTGAATAATTGTAAATCCTTTGGCAATGGTTGGAACATGAAATATGCAGGGAAAGGCATCAACAGCTCAGTCAGACAGAGAGGCAGCAGCTAGATCATGGAGGGCTACTGAATCTAAGGGGATGATCTCTCTAATTGGGAATAAGTTATTGCATCTTCACTGACTCTAAATCAATGATTCACCTTTCAGATGTTTTAACATGGTCCCATTCCGAGCATCATCTTTAAAACAACATAGACAAACTCCAATGGTCACAAAGACTGTGTGAGAGGCATCCTGACAGCAGGGATAGCATGGAAGTGGTAATAATGTGTGAGAAATGTTAAACATAATGATGGTATGGATGATAGTGAGTGCAATCACACTGCTTCATGGCTTACTCTTTTCTTTAATAAGTGAGTTTTTTTTTTTTTTTTTTTTGAGATGGAGTTTCACTCTTGTTGCCCACACTGGAGTGCAATGGTGTGGTCTCAGCTCACCACAACCTCCGCCTCCTGGGGTCAAGCGATTCTTCTGTCTCAGCCTCCTGAGTAGCTGGGATTAGAGGGATGTGCCACTACAACTGACTAATTTTATATTTTTAGTGGAGATGGGTTTTCTACATATTGGTCAGGCTGGTCCCGAACTCCCAACCTCAGGTGATCCGCCCGCCTTGGCCTCCCAAAGTGCTGGGATTATAGGCATGAGCCACAAGTACAATAT
>NW_012105642.1:1685644-1729924 GCF_000951045.1 Mandrillus leucophaeus | reverse complement strand
GCAGTCTTAGCTCACCGCAACCTCCGCCTCCTGGGGTCAAGCGGTTCTCCTGTTTCAGCCTCCTGAGTAGCTGGGATTACAGGGATGTGCCACTACAACAGACTAATTTTATATTTTTAGTAGAGATGGGTTTTCTACATATTGGTCAGGCTGGTCCCAAACTCCCAACCTCAGGTGATCCGCCCGCCTTGGCCTCCCAAAGTGCTGGGATTATAGGCATGAGCCACAAGTACAATATGCTTTATGAAAATACAAGTGGTAAGAAAATGCAAATTATATTTTGATATTCACTTAAAGGCAAAAATAAAATTCTTTCGAAAGTAATGATAACATATAGATAGATATGAAGATCTTACATGGTACTTGCAATTCTGGTCCTTAGCAATGGAATCAATAATGGACAGCCATGTGTTTTCATATACAGAGCAGTTGCTATCTTTTTAAGAGATTCATGGTGGACAGTGAACCAAACTTTTTACATTATCCTCTTCTCCAATCAGGTATGCCTTCAATATATATGTACCATGCTAAATTGATTGTACATCCTAAAATCCACATTTTAGAACTGAAGAAATATTAACAGTCAATGATCTGGGCAGCATAAACCATACCTTCTTCTGCAGAATACACCACTGTGGTGGGACTGAAAGGGCCTTCTCCTTTGTTGTTGAAGACACCTACTTTAACCTCAAAGGGAGAGAAGGGGCGCACGCTCTCATTCCTGAACACGTATCTGGAGGCGTCAGCTGAGGCCAGCACTGTCAGCATCCAGATCATTTTACCATAGGGCCGGAAGGCCACCACATAACCGAAGCCTCGACCATTCTGTAATTCCTCAGGGACCGTCTGGGAAAGAAGGGAGATGGTCTTCAGAAATCATAGTAGTTTGACTCCAGTGCAAAAATCGTTTTTGTTTCCCTTGTAACATTCTTGTCTATATCCTTCTCCACCCATCTTATTTGGGGTTTTGTTAAGAGTCTTTTAAATTTAGGGCTTGCAGTCAGTCTGTCTTAAACAGTTATAAGGTACCGGGCAGGGTTGAAAACGTAATGAAGATCTGCAGTCCAGAGCTTGCTCTTTGATGGGGCAGACCCAGCTCTGAAATGGTTGGAAATGATTGTAAAAAATAAATAAATAAATAACAGGACATCGGTCTCCTGAAAAACAGTATTTCCAACACGTATTTTCTAATACTAAGCTTCCTCCATTGCCAAATAGACAAAAGATCTCACTGAAGGAAGAAAAACCATCTTGGCTGAAGATCCTCCCTCTCAGAGGGAAGAGTTCAGCTGGGGGGATGAGTGATTGTTTCACTGCTGTGCTCTGGCTAAATGAAAGATTTTAATTTCTGGGGCTGTTTAGAATCTTTCAAAAACATGAAGAACCCTTTCTAAAGCTCCCACCTCTTCTCTCAAAGCCAATTTCTAATAAATTGGTGACTAACCTTCCTCCAGGTTGTTTTAAAAAATACCTCCTAAAAGAGGGCCCCTTCTGGAAGCAAAGCCAATTGCCAGGAAACTGTGCTGGTGCACTGACTCTAGTGCTGGCAGACGCTTTAAATCAATTGGCCATGCTGCAATTCAGGAAGAAAAGGAAAACCAGTTTTCTGTGAAACAGCCTTCTTTATTTTTTTTCTAACTTGTGTTGTCTTCCCTTCATGATTGTTTTTACTGTAATGGATTGAATTAAAACTTGCCTCAATGATGGATGGGCAAGCGCCATCCTTCCTGCTAGCCATTAGCTACGTGAGAGGGAGTGTCTGCACTCAAATGAATTTTCACTGTTAAAACCAGAGGAGTAAACTTCCCAGCTATGTCTAACATTGAGGAAAATAAAAAAAATAGCTTTGATGCATGTACATTCCTTTTATTCTGTGATTCATTTACCTCCCAGGTTATAACCAGTTCAGATTTGCTGCCTCCGCCACCACTGACATTCGCTGGTGTGACTTCGGGGACTGCACGTGGAGACAAAAAACAAGTCATGTCAGGCGGCAAAGGCGAATGAGGGTCAGGAAGGTTGCCTGGCAGAGGTGACTCACTTTCAATGACTACTTTGAGGCATACCCCTTTGTCTTTGGAGATCAGCAACAGCATCATCAAGAGACCCACGGCATCAGCTTGAGGAAGTGAAATGTACCAAGGAGACTGCTATTAATTACCTGTTTCTCATTCAACAAGGTACACGTGTTATCTGACATGTCTGACCAATTGTTCAGCTCCATCCCTAGAGGTTGAGGGGTTCTGGAAGGGAGGAAAGGACTGAGGTCTGGTTCTAATGTTTGGTTCTGCGTTTATTAGCCACATGATGATACACAAAGGAAAGACAGTACAAGCTCTGCTCAGGCAGAGTTTCCATTCTGGTTGGAGGGGAAGAGCGCTTGCACCACAGTTAGAGCAAGGTGGACAACCAGAGTACGGTACAGTCAGCATGGAGAAGCGCAGGGGGCCTTCCGGAGTAGCGGCCTGCCCAGAGCTGAGGTGGGCAAACAGCTTCTTGGAGGAAGAGAGTTTTGATCTGAGTGTTGAAGGAAGTGGCAGACAGAGTTGACCCCTGGCTCACTGTGCTTAACCTCTTTGACCCCCGAGTTTTCTCTGTAAAAGGGAGGAAATTATGTGAGCTTCCACCTGAAGACTGCTGAGGGGAATTAATTCAATTATGGTTTTGGAAGGGGAAAAGAAAGCAGGGGACTAGCTATATTGTCATCATGTAACTGAAAGACCCTGGGCCGCATTTAAAAATGTCTCACTGGGGCATGTGGCTGGTGACTGGGTATGTCTCCTTGGTTAAAGCCAATCAAATAGATCTAGATGAGTTTTTGTTTTTCTGAGAGTAGGGTCAGAACTCCCATTTGTGTAGAGACCTTATTATTCCTTCAACACACTGGCCTGTCTACAGCCGGGAACTCTATAAAGACTGCACATGTAGGCCTCCTGCTTTACACCAGCTAAGTAAAAGTACGGCTGACCCTGATGAACTTGTTCTTCTCTCCCCGTGCTCATTCAAGCTGTATATGTAGAGGGCCATACTAAATTGCTGGCTAGTCTTATTTGAATTAGCATGGTGTTCTGAAACTTAGTTTCTGGGAATGGTTTATACCCTAAGAAAATCTCAGTGAACATTTCTGAAGAAATTGGTTTATTTCATATTTCTATTCTAAGCAGGACTACCCCACGGTTGCTGTGCCCACAGCAGCCAGAAATTATTCTTTGCCATTAGTTACTTATGTGAGATAATTTTATTTGAAATGTGGGGCATTGTTTTTTGAAATCCTGTTAGAATCTCGGTGACAAATGAACCAATGAAGAAGGGGCTGGCTTTTGAGAGGACTAAGTGCAGTGTGCCTGTTGCTGTACAGGTGGACCTAATGAAGGAAGCTTAACTCTGGATTGAAACCCATTGCGTGCTCAGCTGGGCTTCTCCTGGCCTGATTTCTACCATTATAATCATTTGAGGTGAAGGGTGTGCTAACACAGAGCAGCATGAGCGCTGAAGAGCAGCAAGAATTCAAAGTCTTTTCCTAAGGAACAGCAGCTGGCAGAACAGATGATCTGAATCCCGGGTGCTACTCACGAGCTTCTTCTGTTCTCCGTTTCTCAGAGGGGCGGCTGGGCTCCCCAATCCCAATCACATTGGCTGCAACTGTGCGGAATTCATATTCGACCCAAGGATTCAAACCCACCACGGTTGCTGTGAATGTCTTCCCATCAATGAGTTCTGGGACTGAAAGACAACAAAAGGTAGTGGCTGTTTCACAGGTTCTCAGAAAACAAATGCAGAGATTACGCTAGGAAGATAGGGACATCCACCCATCCTCATGGTTATTGCATTCAGGGCAGTGTAGGTGTTCTGATATTAGCTGCATCAACAGTTGTTTCAGTGAAGTAATCTCAGAACTATCTCTGTATGTGAAACTAACACACTCTAATCAGATACCAGCAGATGACATCATAAAAGACACGCAGTCCACAAGGCCCCAAGCCACCCGACTCAATCATTACTATCACCCCTTCACATGTGTTTCAGCATTTATTATGTAGTGCCAGACACATTATTTCAACTGTCCTCTGAGAAAGGCAAAAGTATTCTATTCTTTTTTTCCCTTTTTTTTTTTTTTTTTGAGACAGGGTCTCTCTCTTTGACGCCCAGGCTAGAGTGCAGTGGCACAATCTCGGCTCACTGCAACCTCCACCTCCCAGGCTCATGCAATTCTTGTGCCTCAGCCTCCCGAGTAGCAGGGACTACAGGTGCATGCCACTTTGTATTTTTAGTAGAGATGGGATTTCACCATGTTGCCCAGACTTCTCCCAAACTCCTAGGCTCAAGCGATCCACTTGCCGTGGCCTATCAAAGTGCTGGGATTACAGGTGTGAGCCACTGCGCCTGGCCTACATTTATTCTTAAACAATTCTTATTGTGTCCGTTTAACAGAAGAGGAAAACGAAGATGTATAGAGATCAGCTGATTAGCAGTCAGGACTAGAATTCATCTCCTAACTTTCATATTTTTCTCATCTTTCCTTCTTAAAGCACACCCGTGACTCAGTGATTACAGTAGGAAACACAGAAACCCGTTTCTAAGGATTGGTAAACAAAAATGATAAAACAAACTGG
Source organism: Mandrillus leucophaeus (assembly GCF_000951045.1). Lineage (NCBI taxonomy): Eukaryota > Metazoa > Chordata > Mammalia > Primates > Cercopithecidae > Mandrillus > Mandrillus leucophaeus. The sequence goes on along the minus strand of NW_012105642.1, from coordinate 1,725,311 downwards.
GGTTAAAATCAACAAGATTCATATGAATTGCGCAACACTGGGCATATTCTCCTTCAAAACATCAAGGCCATATAGCCTACCTTTGCTGTCTAGAGGAGTGTGTATCTTGTTTGTAATAACTACTTGTTCATCCAATTTATCCTTAAATGAAATCTAAATAAGAAAATGAGTCAATTTGGAGGTACTGACAGAAGTGGGGATGGTATAAGAATTATTTTAGATGCAAAGAGAAATAACTGTGAAACCTTTTAAAAAATAGGAAGTGCTGTATAAATGTAATAAAGGGAAACAGGATGGAAGTGCTACTGCTAACAATTTTTGTTTTAAAGAATTTGTAAAATTGGTTAAAAAGAAATCTCAAGTCTTTTTATCCCCAAATTTATCCATCTAAAAAACTGGGTCTGGGCACAGTGGCTCACACCTGAAATCCCAGCAAATTGGGAGGCTGATGCAGGAGAATAGATTGAGTGCAGTAGTTTGAGACCAGCCTAAGCAACACAGTAAGACCTATCTCTACAAAAAATTTTAGATAATTAGCTGGGTGTGGGGGCCTGTGCCTGTGGTCTCAGCTACTCAACAGGCTGAGGTGGGAAGACTCTTGAGCCCAGGAGGTCGAGGCTGCAGTGAGCTGTGATTGTACCACTGCACTCCAGCCTGGGTGACAGAGTGAGACCCTGTCTCAGGGGAAAAAAAAAAAAAAAAAAAGGGGCAGCAAGTGAGGAGGCTCCCTATAATCCTCAGTTACTGGTTTTTTGAAAGCACTGTGTAAACTTTACAAAGTCTGTGACTATAGTCAAGCAGAATCTACTGCTTTCCAAAGTGTACCACAATGCTACACAGATGATTTTAGGTAATACAGATTGATGCATTTTATTTTTATAACTAATATATTTTTAATGTGTGTTAGGGAAAATATATATACAACCAGCACAACAGACTTTTTTTTTTTTTTTTTTTTTTTTTTTTTGAGATCGAGTCTCACTGTCGCCCAGGCTGGAGTTCAGCGGTGTCTTCTTGGCTCACTGCAACCTCTACCTCCTGGGCTCAAGCGATCCTCCCACCTCAGCCTTCTGAGTCGCTAGGACTACAGGCACGCACCACCACGCCAGGCTAATTTTTGTATATTTTGTAGAGAGGGGGTTTCGCCACGTTGCCCAGGCTGGTCTGGAACTCCTGGGCTCAAGTGATCCACCCAACTCCACCTCCCACAGTGCTGAGATTACAGGCGTGAGCCACCAAATCTGGCCCGGACATACCATTTCACAGATACTATTCCTTAGGATGAGTTTAAAAAAACCTAACTGTGATTCGATATAAAGAAAAATACTAACAATAGTACAGTGGGCTGAGGTTAAGGAAACACTGCCGCAATATATCATTTGTAGTAGTGTCTGAATGAGAACTTAAATGTTCCTTGCCACAGTGCTGTGTCCAGTATGCTGAATTCCCAATGTCTCTGAGCCAAGCATCCACTATGGTACCTGTATTGACTGCTTGCCAGCCCACGGAGAACGGAGTCCTGGCTTGAATGACATACATGGTGATGGGGCTGTGGTTGTCAGGCCCGGGTCTCCAGGAGAGCTGAGCAGTGGTGTCTGTGATTTCATCTATTGTCACAGCCTCTGGGGGACCTGGAGGACCTGGGAAAGAGTAAGACCCCCAGAACTGGAACAGTGTATTCAAACACCCAAGTGAAGGATCCACATATTTGAGTGGGGCATTGACCCATTCATTTATTTACCCATTCACAGATTCATCACTTGTCAAATCCTTTTTGAATCCTACTATGTGCTGGGAACTTTCTTGGGCTTGGAAACCACAGAGATGAATGAGACACAGCCCCTTCCTTCTAGGGTCCCAGAGTTTAATATGAAAAATGAATAGGTAAACAAATAATTACAATTGAATACTTAATGTTAATAGGGAATACTGGGGTACCACAAGAGCCCACATTCATTAATTCATTATCTATCTATAGGTTCCCACTATGGGTCAGACACTGTTATTTGAGGATACGGTAGTGAGAAAAGATAGATATTGCTCCTGATTTCATAAAGAGTATAGTCTGCTGGAAACGGTTATTTCTACCACTGAGAATATAGATTTAAGCACAAATGGCTTTAAAACTTTGAAGGTTACAGTATTGCTCTGCACATTCTGCTGCACTGTAATTACTAGCACTCTCTTCACCCCCAACCCTGCATCCCATATGAGCACACACTTGCGTGCAAGGGAACTGCTGTGAAAATGGCCGGTGCGCAAGAGTCAAAGCGCTCCCTTCTTCAAAGCAATTTCAAAATTGGGCTTTATTCTAAAGACTCTCATTTGTAGTTTCTGCAAGTCATACCTGTATTTTTCTGCTTCTCTTCCTGATGTTCATTATTTCTGTCCATGTACTTAAACCATGGAAAGGGGAGGAAATCAGATTTAAATGAAGGCTTGAAACTAATAAAGAATTAGAAGGATGGAAAGCAGCTGGCAGGCAAAGACAAAATATCAACAGAGCCAGAGCAAAGACCCGCAGCTATCCCACTTTCCAACATGAAAATCTCTTACCAGGCAGTCAAATGCATTTTTAACAAGGTACAATTGACCACCTCAGGAGGGAAGGTGATGGTGAGGGGACATAATGACAAACCTCATGCCCATTAGACGGGCATAAGGAGATGTTCCTAGGAGGGGTTTGCTAATCCCCAGTCTAGCAATCAAATGTACTACCCAAATACTATCGGGCCATGTCACAGGGACAGGGAGAAAAGAGACCTCTCACAGAGCAGTGCAAAGTTAACAGCAATTTCCTGAAGTTAGACTTTGTTCTAGGATTCACTCCTTCACCGTTTTCGTGATGCCCTAAATTCTCTTTCCTTTTTTAAAAATCACTTTTATAGACCCACAGGTGAGACTAAATTTATCTTCTCCCTCCCACTCTTGAATGAAATGTCTGGAAATCTGTATCCTGGAACTGATTAATTTTCCATGGTGACATTTCAGCATGTCAGTCTAATGTCACCTAGATAGAGCTAATGTAACCTTTGGTCTTGCAACCCCTTTTAACCAGATAAAGTCTTGAACACAATATAATTTTTTTCACCAGTTTTCTCATCCAAGCATTCCCCACCTTTTTTCTTTATGGATGCTGCACTGATGGCCTTTAAAATCTAAGTACCACAGATAGAAAAGTGTTTCCCTCTAAACTCTTCAAAGAATTAAATCGATAGGAAATATCTGAGTCCATTGTTGGCCTCTCTATAGGAAGGAAATGAAGGGCTGGTATGAATTTGGCCACTGGAGAGAAGATGGTACTTTCCTGGATTTGTTTCTTTTTTTATCTTCCTGCCACCCGCTCCTACCCATGCATAGATATGACCTTACAGAATGTTTACCAACTTTGTTTTAGGGAAGTTGACTCCCTCTTTCAAAATGAAAAATGTACAAATGTTTGCCCTCTGAACAAAACGATAACAAACTCAGGGGCATGTAGAAGATTTTGTTTCAGGCAACGGCAAAGGGAAGATTAGTTTGATTCTGGGGTCTGCTTCTCCCTCAGGAAGGATGGACTTTCTGGCTGCCATTAGAGTGCTATAGGTTAAATAGAGCAGGCCTCAGCAAATCAAAGGATCTGCAGCCAAGACTCAAAGCTGCTATAGGTTTCAAATATGAAAATCTCTTTCAGGGTGGTGAAATACATTCCTGCCTCCCCCTCTGTAATGTACAAGAAGAGCTGCAAGGGCAGAGCCGAAGGAGATAACATGAAAGATTATGGTTTTAAATGGCATATTAATTTATTGGCCTTATTAACTGATTAGACTAGATTTTCTTTTAGACTGCATTTGCAAATTCCTCCTGGTATTTAATGTTATTTTCTGTGAAATGAAGTATACAATATCATTTAAGAACTTCAAGTATTACTGATTTAAATATTCATTAGTCTAATTTATTGGTGTTTTAACTGCTAATCTGAACATTATCCTAATTAAATAGAGGATAAATTTTCAACAACAGAATTCTTTTGTCCCCAAGGTGAGGGCAGACCAGCCTGGTGCATTTTAAAATGGAAATAAACACATTTCTATAAGTTATTCTGTGGGCAGATCTACCTAGGTTGAAGGTTTTTTTCTCATTTCTAGCCCTTGTCTGCACTGTTACTGAAAGGGTTTTTAAAGGCAATTTAAAGGGGAACAAAGCAGACACATTGGAATCGCTGTTTTTCTGGAACCTCTCTTCACAATTAGTTTAAGTTGCTAACTCCCACACATTTCCCCCCCTTACATTATGCCTAGAGGATATAGCAACACTCTTTATGGCTTCCAATAATACCTTGTTCTCTGTGCATGCAGATTAACCCTGCCTCCAATTCTCATACCCTAAATTTTTATTTTCTTGCATTCGAAGTTTTGCCATGCACTCTGCCAGCTGGCCAAAGATGCCTGAACACCAACAGTTAGGGATTCTGATGAAGGAGATTCTAGCCAAAAGATTATTTTGATGTCTGGATTGGCCTCTCTTTTAATGCTATAGAAAACCCCTGAGCATGCATAGGTTGGATTCTGTTAGGTACACTGGTTTGTGAAGATTTTAATTTTCATTTAAAAATATTTCTTAAAAGTCCTTTTACAGTTCCTTTGCCAACTGGTTTGTTGAGGCTTGGAATGTACTCAGTTGGTGCTGCTCAGCCGGGGGGGCGGGTCATAGCTCTTAGGTCCAAATTAGGTCATGCTAATAATATTCAAAAGAATCTCAAAAATGTTAGTATTTACATCAACTCTTAGCTCATTTACTACATCCCAGGCAGTCAGGAAGTGTCCTCTCCCAAAACCCTGTTTTAGAAACTGAACAGCACTGTGAAGTTTAGGGAAAAAAAGGAAACTCGGATAAACCTAATGATTTTACTTAAGCTGCTGTTATACTAATTCAATTTAGCCCAGAGGAAACATAAAAAGGGGCAGTTTAATCCCTCTTTAAACTCTCTGCTTTTGTTCACCTAAATTTGTTCTAGAAGGTCATATCAACTCCAACAGCTGTAATTGGGTACTTGATTTACTCAATTATCCTTTCAGTGTAAAGTTACTGGATGTGTTCGGTGCATTTTCTGACAACCCCCACTGAGGAACTGTACATGCACCAGAAACTTCTGTGGACTGTTAGCCACTGTTTACAATGTTCAGCGTCTGCCTGACTTTTTCCCATAATTCTAAACCACTGAGGTTTTTGAAACTCTGTGCTACAGTAGAGATCATGAAAATATTTCAAGAGCAGCAACAACAACAACAACAACAACAACAACAAAATCCAATACCTCTTACAATCAGGTCTGCAGCAGCAGAGAGCCTGTCCACACTTGTTTGGACCATGCAGACATATTTCCCAGCATGCTTCAGTTGGATGTTTCGGATCATCAAATCACCAGCTGAATCCTGCTGATAAAGTAGGGGAAAGTGGCTACAATTACTTTTTAATGAGCTCTAAATATCATTATCACATGAAGGACACTGTGACTAATGGATTTATTTTACACTGGCTGATGAAAACATTAGTGATGCAAGCCATGGCCTATTAAAAATATGTGAGCCTGCCTGAGAGATAAGAACACCAACATTTTCAGAACACATCTTCGACAAGACCTCAGGTGTCTGGCTTCTCTGAGTCTCTGGAGCAGTTTGCCACCCACGTTGGAAGGATGTAACTTACATATTACATAAGTACTATGCACTACGATGGCTCTTGATCTAGTTTTGTGAATTTCTTCAGAAATGCCCTCAGCCTAGAGCCTTGGTTGGCATTCTGATACTTTAGAACTCTGTATTTGGAAAATGGAAGCAAGCCCACATGTGGAGGTATCTGCATTTTACCTCACAACCCTTTCTTACAGCCAGCATTTTTATTGCTTCCAGGTTTGAATTAAAGGATTAGGAAGACCAGATTCTCCAAGGAAATCGTGCACCACCTAGTATGGAACGGTGCTAATTTGTTTTCCAAATGCCAAATGCATGTTTGATTAGCAGATGAATAGGACTAATTACATCCTGGTTTGGATGTCTATGTGCCCCAGAAATATTTCTACAGTGTTCGCCAGCACAGTACTTTTAATATATGTGAGGAGATGATTCCACAGGCTATCACAAAGGCAGCATTTTACCTGAAGAACACTGCTACACCTTAGAGTTTGGTTCACAGTTCTGTTAATCTAAAGTTTGGAGAATAGCTGCTTGAGGAAGAGACCACTCTAGAGGCCAGATTTGAAAAACTACACTTCATTCTAAACTCGTAATGGATGACAAGATAATTTAGGATATATTGGCCCTCTTTCATTTTCCCATTCCAAATTATACAATAGGAAATTGACACAGACTCTTCTGTTGCTATTTCTCCAATGATGATAGTAATGGATGATGCTTAATGGTATTTACTATATGACAGGCAGCTTCTAAGTGCTTTACTTATATTAAACTCACTAAATACTCACATGTCCTCTGAGGCAGGTATTCTTGTGATCCTTATTTTACAGATGACGAAATTCCAGCACAAAGAGGTTAGGAGACTTGCCTAAAGTCACATAGCTAGAAAATGGCAGAGCCAGGATTTGAACCCATATAGTCCCTGTTCTTAACAATAACACTGGACTAGCATCCAGAAAGACCATATCCTCATGCTATTTCAAAACTAATATGTACTTGGTTATCTCCATCATTTCAGCACAGAGTGTCACATTCACAGGATAATGGAAGAGATAGATTTGCCAATTAGAAATAGGATTAGAAGAGATGCCGAAGCATGGAGTGAAGGAAGAGCTGCAGTTTTGATGCTTAGCTGTCTTGGGCTGACTTCTGTGTGATTTCATCTAAATCTCTTAATCTCTCTTGGCCTTAATTTACTGACTTTTGAAAGACCTTTATTGACCTATGTGCTAGGTTGTGAAAATCAAATGAGATAATCTGTGTATGTGAAAATCTTCTGAAAATTGTGAAGCATAGATTAACTCTAAACTGTTATTACTGATGGCCATGATCCATTTTCTTTGTGAAACAAACATGTCAAAGATGTTAAATCTAATTCAGGTAAAGCTATGGTATGTTAACCCAAAACGTCTTTTGTTTGTAACACTTGGCTTCTCATCCAGATGCCACTGTTTACGGATCAAGTCTTATAATTGCTCAATAAAATGAGAAAATAATTGTTAACCTATTTGACAAGATTTCTGTGAGGATTAAGGAGCTATTACAGTCATCCTTTGGTAGACACAGGGGATTGGACTCAGGACCTGTAGTACACTAAAATCCGCACATACTCAAGTCATGCAGTCAGTCCTCTGGAACCTGAGTATATGACAAGTCAGTCCTCCATATATGTGGGTTTTAAATCCCATGAATATTGTATTTGCAATCTGAGTGTGGTAGAAAAAAATCCACATGTAAGTGGACCCATACAGCTCAAACCCGTGTTGTTCAAGGGTCAAGTGTATATAAGAAAGTACTTGATAAATGATGAGGCACTTTGCAAATATAAGGAATTATCACTATTATCATCATTATTAAGATTATTGTTACTTTACCTAAGAAATTTCACATATTGGGACTTTGAATACAGGTTTAAATAAAAAATATGTCCCTGGGGAGGTGTGCAGGGAAGGTGCACATTGGCCTGAGGGAAATGCCTACACCATCTCACTAATACACTTTATTCATCAAGGGCTTAAATGTTAAAGAAACTTGTAGCCTGGATATTTCAGAGCACAGCAACCTATTAATAGAAAATTTTGATTTTGCGATTTAGAAAGTATTCTAGTTATTTACACATTTTGACTGGATTTGTGTTTTTAAAGTAAAACTGAAACAAAGAAAAAAATAGGAGTGAGGTAAGAGTCTCATCAAAGGAGACCACAATAACTTTCTCTTTCCCTTTGAAGTCATCCAGACCCAACTATTAACTAAGATCTACAATTTTATGTTCCTACCAAAGAAAACAACAGCATCTGCTTATTTTCCACCACTGCAGTCTGTTACGTTCCTGACAGAATACTCAGTGGGGATGGAGGTATCAGAGGACAATGAAATAATAACTTTCCTAAAACCTCCATAGGTTAACTCTATACCAAACATCATCTCCACCATGCTGACCCAGGAAGCTGAAACTGAAATAGGCTTGACTTCAGAGTTGCACTTGCTTTTCTCTTCTATTGTCAAGTCTTGACTCCACAGACATTAATGATCCTAGTGGCTAATACACTTAGATCTCACATGCGGTTGTGCTGTTCTTAATTTTCTATGTATTTCTCAGCAGGAGTTGATTAGTGTTAGCATTAGTTTAACAGAGGAAACAGACATTTCCCATATGAAAGATGAATGTGAGCGGCACTACGGACGGCTGTCTCTACAAAAAGGTGGTCATCAGTGTTTGACTTCATTAGGGTGTCCCTATTTCTGCCTTAGCCCTGGCACCATTCTGGCAGAAAGGCTACATGTGTCTGAATGGTAGGACATCCACTTCGATTGTTCAGGCATCTGTTTGGATTGGCTGGTGCTTGCACCATTCTGAGATTTAGCATTTTTAATCTCTCTCCTGCCCAAGAAATTGGTTTTAATGTGAGAACATTCAGCTTAATTTATGGAGAATGTTCTCGATTTATACTCTCCTGTTATTACAATCAATGTTACCCTTCCTTCAGTTGATACCACCATTAAAGTTTATCAAGTACTTCTTTTGTGGTAGACATTGGGCTATGCACTTTTCTAGACCTCAAGATATTCAATATCTCCAATGTCTTTGTGAGGTAGTTAATATTTCTCTCACTTAGCCAATGTTATTAAGCTGAACCATGTGAAAGAGGTCCAGAATGGTTTACTTTGGCAATTTCATATAGCCTTTCTCAACCAGGGTCCCAAGAGATAATCCCTAGTGAACCCAGGCATCCACTGATGTAACTAATTAACTTCTTTCCTGTGCCATCTAAAGTTGTACCAATCAGATACCACTCTTGGCATAGAATTGAGACAACAGTCATTGAAATTGTTTTTGGCGTTCTGTGACTCAACTGCAAAAACCCTGTTTGATAAAGGTAGTAAGAATGTAATGAACAGGGCTAGTACTGTACTTGGGTGGAAAATATGCTCTCACTATATCATATGGATGACTTTAGGCCACTTATTCTCAACATAAAGGGGGTGGACAGATTTTTATGGCAGCCTGGAAAGTGGGGAGGGCTCTTCAAGTCAGGGCCCCATTTTTATATTCTGCTATGTTTTGGTTGGACTCCTTCATAAAAATGGCAGTCAGAGTCAATCTTTATTGTCAATGGGACCATAGAGCTGTGTTAGAGCAGAAAAATTTTTTTTGACAATGATTGTCATAGACATAAATTGTTTTCAGATTTAACCTCTTCTTGTTATGTGTTCAATGATAATACATAGTTATGGAAAGTAAGGCATTTTGAAAATCCAATCATTTTGAATTCAAATTACCTGGAGATAGTAAATAACCCAATCAGACTTTCAAATTCAAGAAAGAAAACCCTAAATTCACAATGATGAGCCTTCTACAAGGTCAAAGGGAGTTTAATTAGCAGCCTAAAAGCAGAAGGAATCCATCCTTAAGCTATTTTCTTAATCAGATTCTAGGGTATATGATATGATATGTGACACAGAGTTTGAGATTTGAAGTTTTAAGCAGAGTTCCACAATTCAGTAGCTATGAGGCCAAGGCAAGTCATCCAATGTCTGTGACCCTTAGTTTCTAATCCATACACAGGAATGAATAATTAACCTGTAGGATTGGTGCCAGTTAGAGAGCAGTCCTGCCATACAGGTTGTTCAATGAGTGGTGCCACATTTATTGTGCAAAAAGGAGCAGGAATTAACCAAGAGTTTCTTGCCATAAGATTACTTGAACAAAATTCTAAAATAGTAACTTTAAATATATTGTTAAGTTGGTCCAAACAAGTTAGTCTGAGTCAGTTTTGAGAAGTTCATTTGCACACTGTGTTTCCTGTGGATAGTTTGATATTAATACTTACCCCTCCAACTCTTTCAAAGTGGTCCCCATCTCTGTCAAAGTCTATCAGGTGTCCATTAAATGACCAAGTAAACACGATGTCCAGCGAGTGATCATGCGTTACCTGGCACGGCAAAACAATGCTTTCTCCAACAGTGACATCCATACTGGAAGGGGGTACCATGACCCTTGTTGGATCTGGAGAGTTAAAATAAAACAAACAACAACAACAACAAAGTCTGTGAGCTCGTGAGGAAATAAAATGTAGACTCCAAGAGCAAGATGAAATACTAAGTAATTTTGCTTTATTTTTTCTGAGGCTATGACCAGCAAACCTCAGTCATCTGGGAAGCTCAGACTCAGGCCAGGAGGTCATTTTTAATATGAAAAGATGAAAACACTCATTACGTGAACCTTCTCAGAGCAACAGAACTCAGTCAGGGAGCATGGAGGTGAGATCTCTAAAGATGTTCATGGAAGGGCTTACTTTCTGGCAGCCTGCTCTGAATTGCTTCTTTGAAAAGGTTTTCATCTCTCTCCAGTTTCACTAGAAAGCTACATTTCAGCTGAGTGCATACAGGAAAAATCCAAGTTGACTTGAAGTTTGTTGGGCTCTTTTTTTCTATTATAAAAGTAATAAATGTTTTAGCACAGGGAATTTCCTAAATTAAAAGAAAATTAAAAGAAGGAATAGAAAAACAAATCCTGGCTGGGCGCGGTGGCTCAAGCCTGTAATCCCAGCACTTTGGGAGGCCCAGATGGGCGGATCACGAGGTCAGGAGATCGAGACCATCCTGGCTAACACGGTGAAACCCCGTCTCTACTCAAAAAAATACAAAAAAACTAGCCGGGCGATGTGGCGGGCGCCTGTAGTACCAGCTACTTGGGAGGCTGAGGCAGGAGAATGGCGTAAACCCGGGAGGCGGAGCTTGCAGTGAGCTGAGATCCGGCCACTGCACTCCAGCCTGGGCGACAGAGCGAGACTCTGTCTCAAAAAAAAAAAGAAAAAAAAAAAAAGAAAAAGAAAAACAAATCCTATCTGGATAAAACATCTATTTTCGTGGTGGTATAATTTCCCCTAGTCTTTTCCGTTCATAGTTTTTCAGTTGTTTTGTTTTACACCATTAAAAACATGAGACACATACAATTTTCCTTTTTCTCCTCAGTATTATATCAGCATGTTTATTCCTTTGTCAACATATTTTTATAATCTGCCTTAAGCTTATAGTTTTAACAATTTTGAAACTAGTTGGCATTTTAGCAAATTTTATTAGACATTTTTCTAATATTTATAATTAGAAATCATAAATAATGCTGCAATGAACATCATTGACAAAATGATATAGGTATATTACTTTTTTAAAATAAGGACCATCAATTAGCTTTAAAATTCACCCTTTACATTATAGTTAAAACTGGGAATAGAATGGGCTTGCTTAGCTGAGACAGCTTATGAACTCTAAAACTACATTCACACCCATAGTCCCTTATTTTTGTGCAACATGATTTCATAAATGGTGTCAGAGAGTACACACGTGAGAAGCAGTTTGGATTCAATGTAAAGGCCATATGCATGCCTAAAGAATACAAGTCTGAATTAGGCCATATTCCAGAAATTTCTATATATCAAACCACATCGAGCCAATCAAACAATTACAAAGAAGACAAACCAAAACCAAACCAAATAATGAAAGAACACTGACTAATCCTCTCCCATAGTCATGGGATTGCATTTCAGGCTATGAGGTATATAAATATTTATTCAGGGGATCTCTTGGATTAAAATATCAGCTGGGAATTTTGAAATTATATCTGATAGGAGAATTTTTGTGAGTCTTACTTACTGATAACCCATGCTAAAATTTCTTCTTTAAAGAGAGTATTTAAAACATTTTTTCTATCCTTTTATTCAACTACAGAAAGAAAATCTCTCAGATAGCTAGAAAAGGGAAATCTCTGTCCTAAATAGGTTATAATCTAGTAGTGGGATATACTTTTGCTGTTTTCTAAAAATAGGAAAAGATCATGATAAACAGATGAATGTGCTTTCAGTCAGTGTTAAATGAGTGATGTCCATGAAATGAGAAGTGAACAACAGGTACTGCCAGCAAAGAGGTAATGGGGTAGAAAACCCCTGATATGAAAACCCGAGGCTTTTGAGGACTACATAATAAAAATCTGCTATGTTGATTCACTTACCATCAGGAATAGATAGTGATTAAGTTTTTTATTTTATTTTATTTTAAATGAGGAAAAGAGGTAAGTACAAATATTATTCTAAGCAAACATCAAGGAGTAGCCCCATTTTGACTTAACATGTCATTTGACGTTTTTTAATTTACATTTTCTGCAAGTAAAAAATGAAGACTGAAACAGATCCCAGGCTAAAATAATATATCTCTATGGGTTTTATTTGATAAAGATGTTGCCTAATTCTACTTTAAATAGCTGCCCACTGATTCTGCAATTTAGATTTTCATTTTAATTCATTTATTTGTTGATTTATCCACCAAGCATGGATTGTGTTTACACGGATAACAGACATAACAGAGGCTGAGGGAATAAGAACATTCATAATAACTGAGTCCCTTAGCACTGTTAGGCACTTTACATGAATTATTTCATTTATTCCTAACAAATAGGTACTATTATCATCCCTATTTAACCGATGAACAGACTGATGTCTAAGAGTCGTTAAGATATTGTCTATTGTGCGATTCTGCCTTTCTTTTCACTGAAAACATGATATGCACATGCAAATCATGCAGAGAATAAGTCTAAGGGCATAATATAGCAATTTGCACTCTTGATTATATGTAGTCAACTGAAGATATTCAAATGCAGAAGGAATTTAAAGAATTTCTGCCATGGGGTGCAGATGGTTGCAGAGGGCTTCACTGCATGAGTAATGAAGTTACTGCCTTAGGTAACAAGCAGTGATGATTTTATGCCAAAATGCTGGCTCTAGCTCTAAGCCTACACATCAAACTTATGAGTGCGGAGTCAAATGTCCAGTCTCCAGTTCCCAAAACTGTCTCCCTATCTCCTGACAACTTCTGGACAAGAAGCAAGGAGATGGCACATACCCCAAAGCCTAGAGCCGTGTGAAATTCTGGCTCACGTTTCTGAATGACATTTCTCTCATAAAGAAACGTTCACCTCTTTATGCACATGTAGGGATCTGGGACAGATTTTTATTATTGGTAAACTTAGCTGTCTTTTAACCAAGGACCAGAGAAGTTCCCTGAATCAAGGATTATGTTGGTACAGTTGTTGTGCTGACAGCTGCTGATTCATTAACTCAGCACTTGTCGCCGATTCATGTGCTGAGCCCTGAAGTAGCAAGAATCAATGCAACGTCATGTACTGTACACATACCAGAGAGGTCTCCTAGGGACAAGAAAAGATTAAACTAAAGAGGTTCAAAAATCTCATTAGCGACTTGGTTTTCTCAAAGTGTATGTTTGTTCTCTTGTTTTCTGTGTTGTGAATTTTGATGCTTTTTACTTGATTAATTTCCTAAAATTTGAATACAAACCCTGTATACAAACAGATGGCTTCCTGCAAAACAAACTGTCTCCTCTCCTTTGGTTTTAATTCATCAAGATCAGGAAGAACCTATATTTATGACTTCTGTTCTGAAGAGTCACTTCAGCTATTGTTCTGTGCATAGAAATCTCAAAGGCAATTAGAACTCAAGATGTGAACTGATGGCTGGATTTGGATGTAATTAAATAGCAACAATAAATAGGACCAACAACATCCCTAAACTTTCCTACTTGTGGTTGGTTCGTACTGTGTAGAATGATAAATTCTGAACTCCAGAGGACCGATGCTTAAAAATATATATATTTACCAAGTGCTTAATTCTCCTAGAGTAAAAATGAAAAATTCTTTTACTTTCTACGGTGTTTTCTATAATGTACAAATGACAAAAGGTAAACTAAGTGCTTTGTTTTAAGGATTATAACCATGAGGAAGAGTTAATTATTAACCATTATTTTTAATAATATTAACTACTCAGTTAATAATCAGATCCACAATTAGATGTATAAATCACAACACGTATCCAAGCCTTATTACATTTTCACTTTCACTGTTGGTGGAAAAACTTTCTGATTTATAGCTTTTGTTATCTCTAAAAAGAAGTGTTTTGGGGTCCATTGGATAAGAATTCTATTTTTAAAACACTGCAATGTTTTATGTTTTTTATTTTTTGACAGGGTCTTGTTCTGTTGCCCAAGCTGGAGTGCAACAGCATGATCAAAGCTCACCATAACTTCAAATTCTTGGGCTCAAGCAATCCTCCCATCAAGGTAGGACTAGAGGCACGCAACACCACATCCGGCTATTCTATTCTATTCTATTCTATTCTATTCTATTCTATTCTATTCTATTCTATTGTTGAGATGAGGTCTCATTCTCTCCCTGTGGTTGCAGTGCAGAGGCGCAATCTTGGCTCACTGCAACCTCCCTATCTCAGGTTCAAACGATCCTCCCATCTCAGCCTCCTGAGTAGCTGAGACCACAGGTGCACACCACTATGCCCAGCTAATTCCATTTTTTTTTTTTGTATTCTTGGTAGAGACAGGGTTTTTGCCATGTTGCCCCAGCTGGTCTCAAGCTCCTGAGTTCAGGCAATCTGCCTGCCTCAGCCTCCCAAAGTGCTGGGATTACAGGCATGAGCCACTGGTGCCTGGCTAATGTTTTATTATTTTGTAGACACAGGGTCTTGCTACGCTGCTCAGGTCAGTCTCAAATTCCCAGCCTCAAGAGATCCTCCGGCCTTGGCCTCCCAAAGTGCTGGGATTACAGGCGTGAGCCACCATACCTGGCTGATAGTTCTTATTATCTCCAAAAATAAGTGCTTTTGGGTCCACAGGATAAGAATTCCATTTCAATGTTGCTTTCCTGATACCCTATCAATTCTTCTATTTTAGTTTATAATTTCTTTATCTTTCATTTACAGTGCCAAGATATTCACTTGTGCCTATCACGATAGTATTTAATGTGTGTTTTAGTCATCTTCATTCGTGGAAGGAGACACATCCCTTTTGTTAACAAATGTTTTGACTGTAATGGTTTTGATGATGCCTTTCAGTAGGATTGTATCTTTTTTCCTTAAATTAGTTTTTATAGGGAGAATTTAAAAGTGGGATTCTTCAAAGGCCTGGAGCTAGTCAAAGAACAGACAGCAAGCTCACCTCAAATGATACAAGGGGACTGGTCAGATAATTATTTTTAATAATATTTAAATGCCACAGAAAAGACTGCTGATTAATGATGACAATAATCCTGAGATAGCATCTCTAGGGATGAATTTCAACATTCTATAGTTGGTACCCTCTTTTCAATAAAAATCAATGCAAGATAAACTGTATCAATTCTGCATAAAACACACATCTAAAAGGCATACCCTAAACATTAGATGAGAATCAAGATTCACAGTGATTTCAAGCGGGACCAACCTTTTCACCTAGGCAAACTTTAATAGGGGTAAAGGCAAAAAACTACACTTAAAAAATCAGCTACTAGGCACATACTGGGGGATTGGCAGCTCACATGGATAAGACCTGAGCATTTCAGTGTGCATGGAGTCCGTGCAGCTGGCAAAGAAAGGGAATGCAATCTTAGGCTGCATTAATAACACATGATGTTCCAATTTAGGGAGGTAATAATCTGGTTGTATTTTGCATTAGTCAGACCACAGCTTATGAGGAACATGTTTTAGATTCATTGATACATTAGTATACCCGGGTTAGTGAAAGACCTAATAATTCCATAACAGCTAAAATAACTGAAAGTATTTGGCATGAGAAAGGTAAATTAGGAGAGACATGACAGTAGTTCTCAAATATGTGAAGGGCTTATAGGCGGAAGATAAGCTAAGGTTATTTTGCATTGCCCCAAAGTAGAAAACAAAGAGTAACTACAAACAGGCATATTTTGGCGCTGTGGAATGAAGAACTTTCTACTAATTTGACCTTTCCAACAGGGAAACAGGCTGCCACAGAAGAACATGAATCTCCATTTCTGGAGGTATTCAGGTGGAGGTGGGCGCCCTCAGAGAGGGGATGCCAGGTTCTGCTAATGGCCAGCCAGGCTGGAAAAAGCCTACTGTCTTGAAGAGCCCATGAATCCAAGCCACCTCCCCACATGCCCTTCCTGGCCACCCTGTTCACTGGTGA
Organism: Mandrillus leucophaeus; assembly: GCF_000951045.1. Taxonomy (NCBI): domain Eukaryota; kingdom Metazoa; phylum Chordata; class Mammalia; order Primates; family Cercopithecidae; genus Mandrillus; species Mandrillus leucophaeus. The sequence goes on along the minus strand of NW_012105642.1, from coordinate 1,709,139 downwards.
TCCTGTCCTTTCATGAAGCTCATCGGAATTAACTGTTCTTTTTTCTTCAACATTAAGCTAGTGCCCTGTTGTGCAAAATCATTTGTCTTTTTTACACGTGTCCTGCTTCTCTCCCTGTAACTGATCAGCTTTCTGGGAGTCAGGGACTAGATCTTACACTTTTATAAGTCCCTGGTGCCTAGTTCTGTTCCTACTCATGTGAGTTGGTTAAAGATAAGTTATGGAAGATCTGTGAGTGGCCCTGTTGGAGACTGATGAAAATAAGGCCTTGAATCTTGAAGTACTATAAATCAGGAGGCTATATTAAGTATTTCTTATTATTTACCCTGACTTATGTTGAATATGGAATTTTAAAAAGGAACCACCTGAAGGTTAACTCAGCACTCACCAGGCAAGCACTGGCCCTTCATCTGGGTTTATTACTGAATTTGCTTATAAGGCCACATTTTGTTCTTTTTCCTTGGTTTTAAAAAATAGTTTATTTTGAAATAATTTCAAATATACAGAAAGTTTGCCAGAAAAGTACAAAGAACTCTTTCACCTTCATATAGACTCCTCAGTAGGTAGTATTTTACTGTATTTGCTTATTTTCTTCTCCCCCATATACATATATGTGTGTGTGTGTGTGTGTATATACACACACATACCCCTTTTCCCCACCATACACACACAAATACACACACACACAGACACACATATATACATATATACACACATATATATATGGTGTTTGCCTGCCTTCTCCATCTTATTCTTACCATTTACACCCTTGTAAATAATGAGTATTTTGGCTGGCTGCAGTGGCTCATGCCTGTAATCCCAGCACTTTGGGAGGCAGAGGTAGGCAGATCACTTGAGGCCAGGAGTTCCAGACCAGCCTGGCCAACATGGTCAAATCCTGCCTTTACTAAAAAAAATTACAAAAATCAGTTGGGTGTGGTGCACTGTAGTCACATTTACTCAGGAGGCTGAGGCAAGAGAATTGCTTGAACTCAGGAGATGGAGGTTGCAGTGTCGCCCCACTGCACTCCAGCCTGGGCAACAGAGTGAGACTCTGTCTCAAAAATAATAATAAACTAAAATAAACAATAAATAATGAGTACTTTGTGGGGAGGTATTCCAAGATTACACCAGTACCTGATGGTCATCAAACCTGTACTCGTCAGCCTTGGAATCCATTGAAGACTCCTGCCTGAATTAATGACTTTTATGATGGTTGTCAAATGGTGATTCTCCATTGCTATCTTTCCTTCTACATATATCAGCTGACATTCTACTCCAAGGAAGAGAGGTCCCCTCTCTCCCATTTATTTATATACTTACTTACGTTAGGATAAATTCATGGCTTATTTTGACAGGTGGTAATACATTACTAACATTATTTACACTGACTCTCAAATTGTCCCCATTTTGGCCAATGGGAGTCCTTTAAGTTGGGCTCTTTGTATGTTTTACGTTTTATTATTATTCATTAAGTGCTTCTTTACTTTCTGGTCCAGTAAGGTTCATGTTATACTTTTTTCCTGCAATAGTCCTAGAGTCAGTCATTTTGTCAGGGAGCTCTGGTTCTATTTTAGTGGAGGATGGCTTTGAGAAATCAAGAGGTGGAGACCCAATGTGCTTATTGTTACTGACGGTCGTTGATCCTAGGGCCTCTCAGCAACAGAGCTGGGAAATATCTGTGTGTATATACATGTATAATACCTACACATCTATAAATATTTATATATCTTATCCTGAAAACATTTCCTAATTTCCTTAATCAACTTACATTTTGTTCAGTATAACCAATCTGTCAACCCTGCCAGGTGTTTCCTCTGCCCACCACTTCTATACTCACCCACAACCATGTCTCCATACAGCTCTCCAACCCATCTCACCATTCTGCATCCTCACTCACTGTGATTACTCTTCTGTGCCAGACAGGAAAGGGAAGGTTGCTCAGATTGCTTTAGTACTTAAAATGTAAATATTTAAAATGAATACTCCACAGAACAATAAAATAAAAAAGATGGCGAATCCTAATTCTAGAGCATATGCCATTTAAAAATTAAAGTTTTATGCTACTTATAAAAAGAAGAATGAGTAAAGCAAATATATCAGTTCCCTAAAATTTAAACACTGAGTTTTTGCATTTCACACCAGGGAGAAAATCTGAATTAATACTTTCATAAAATACCTATTGCCAGGAGCAAGGCATTACTTAAAATTATACTTAGTTTTTAGAGAATAATTCATCCTTAAATGGGAGAAACATTGATTAATTTTATAATTACTATTCTCTGCTGGGTCATTAGGATCTACATTTTGAAGCAGCTCTCAAAACAAACAAATGAAAACACAGTTTCCAGTTTGTTCTATTCCTCCTGAGTTACTTTGCAGAAACAGATCCATTCTGTTAGGAAGGTAAGGAGGGAAGTAGGAAATGATGGATGGGGTGGGTGAGGTTATCCTTGAGAAATCTACATATACTTAGCTAAAAGTCCTTTTCAGGTGGTTCCATTATTGCTACTTTTGAAGGTGCCATTTGTTCTATTTGCTGATTGTCACTTATGGTGGCAGACTTCCTCAAGGTCTTTGTAATTTTGGTTTGGGAGTTCATCTTACAAGTGAAGTTTTTTCTTCCTCATGAGCACCCACTTCTCCCTGTTGTGTGGTTGTAAAGGCCTGTTATGTGAAAAATTTGGGGTTTGCGCTTCACGGCATAGCAAAATAAAGGGCATTGCACCCCACATTGTACAGGTCTGGCTCTTTTTTGGGGGTGGCCTTGCTGCCCATTCTGGCCACAGATAAATGTCCTTTAAAGATCTCCAATCTGGGTAGAAATTTTTGTCTGCCCCAGGTTCCTGGAAGGGAGCTCAGCTCCAAGTCCTGATTTTAGGGATAAGCTTTAACTGCTGAAATAGCCTGATGAAATAAAATCTGTTCAGGTTATCATAATTCACATAATATCAGACATCTATATATTTGGTTTGTTCCTAAGGATCTAATTTACTTATAATTTTGCTCTTTGGAAAATTCTTTACACATTTGATCTCTTTTAGACACATTTACTTTTCACTAACATTTGTTTTCCATTTAGGAACTATGCCTGTGAATTGGGAATTTTTACAATTTTAAAACATAGGCTAGTTCTCTTAATAGCACCCTTATTTATCTTACCTCTCTTTTGTTAACATAATTAAATGTGTTTTAAGAAGATGGGAAGAGGAACCAATTGGAATAAGAACAGTAAGTGTATTTTGGCTGACGACAAGTAAATCCGCCCTTTTAGGTGGCAGAAAAAACCACAGCACTAGCATAGGGCACTTTCACAAGTCAAGGTTTTTAATCGATTCGTACCAAGAAGCACTGCCACGTAGTATTGTGACCTGGTTCTTGGAACAACGTGTGCAACTTGACAAATGGCATCATAAGAAAACATAAGGCAAAGTTTGACCCCAGTTGGCATGAGCACAAACTGGAGCCTTCTGTAAAGCAATTTACAAATCGCCCCTGAGCGGAATGCTTACCGATCTATTTTCAAGGACTGGGGGAAAATCACAAAGCAGAGCCGTTTAATAAGCTTGACTGCCACAAATGGAAACTGCTATGCACAAGCCAATTGAGGGTGGCCAAGTATAGGTACTTGGGAAACAAGCAGCCAAGTGGTAATCAAAGTTATTAGATTTGCCTGGTCAAAATGTGTAGCATAAAGCACCTATTTCATTATGAAGACTGTTCGAATGACGCTCCAATGCTCTTGGTTGCCTCCCAAGTCTCTAACTTGGTTACAACTATTAAGAAGGAGATTTTTGTTTGTTTGTTTTTAATAAGCAAGATATAATCTGTCTTAAAGTCATTCACGGTCAACTTGTTTGTTTTAATTTTTACCCATCACCAGGGAAAGCAAACCTCCTGGGTTTGGATTTGTGCCATATTTCAGTAGCAGGGTTTCTCATCTGGGATGTCTTTCTAAATGCAAACAATTTTCTGCAGGTGCCTAACCTTCCATTATGAATAAGAATATCTCCTCAAGCAAAATAGCAAGTAATAACAGAAGAGGAAAGGGGGAAATATGTTAAATTTGCCCTCTCACATTTTCTTTTTGAAGCTCTCTTTATGATTTGAAAGAAATGACAATCTAAAAGGACTGGGAAAAGACCATTCTCAATGACAAATTAAATACACTGTATCTTTGAATCAAGGTATAATTAAAATCACTCTATGGAGTGCCTTTGACTATGATGGAAGATAAAAAAGAATCATAAATGGGAACCACAGATATCTTTTACCCACAAAGAAACATTTTCATCAAATAATAATTGGAATGTTTTCTATTTATTTCAGCGACTGCACATAGGTAACTCTCTCTTATGACTCACAGAGCAAAATAGTCCCCCCAAAATCCCATTAGTGTCAGTGAAATACAGTAAATTTTATTATAGTCAATGCATAAGAATGGCATAATAAGATCTTTGCTGATTAAAGGAATATTATTGCATCTGTTGGGCATTGGACTGCATCTACTGATACAAAGTAAGCGAATATTTACTTAAACTATAAAAGAAAGGAAATGTACACCTTGAGGCAAGGACAATGAATTCCAAAGACAATGCCTTCCATTGCGATTACATGCAAAGGAACAACCAAGTGCCCATTCATACACAGTGCAATGTGGGGAAGAATTAATATTCTGGACAGTAGATGGTGCTGAAACCTCAGCAGAAGGAGAGTGTCCGTCTTTTTCTGTTTAACCTGCTCCTGTTAGCAATTTTCTACATGTTTTCAGATTCCTCTACTTAAGGACTGCATCTTGGGAAAGAAGCAATAATTCGCATATTCTAAAGCAGTACTTCTTTGTTTGCTTATAGGTTTGAGATGAGGTCACGGAGAAGCATATGAAGCTTAAAATAGAAGGTATTAATATCTTGGTAGACAATATTAGCTACCCTGTCTTTATTTGATGTAGGTAGGGTTGGATTATAATGCTTTCTGCAAAACAAAACCTTAAACAATCCTCCCTCCCCCACCCCCAATAGTCTGGTCCACCACTGACTAGCTTGTTTGAGGGCCTGTCTGTAATTCTAAGTCAACTTTTTCCTGAAACCCTTCAGAATGGGCAACTATTAATAGCTCTTAGGTCCCCTGCAATTGTTGAAATATCCCCTTTGTGTGCAGCTAGGTAAGGCATTATGAGTTTAACTAAAAGAGACTCTTCTTCCTGCTGCATTGTTTGCTTCATAGTGGGATCCATAAACACATTCAATGAAATTTAAAGGAGGGAGAATGAAAATCTGAAGAGGCCTGAATTAAGACTTTGTTACTGTTTTTCATTTTGAAGAGAAAGAGGCAAATCATTGGAAGACTCACTCTTGTAAGGAAGAACTACTCTCTGGAGCAGGTTTGAGGGTCACTGCACATTTAGTCCAATCTTCCACACTAGAGATAGGGAAACTTTTCTCTCTATTGAGAGTTGCTGACCCAAAGAGAAAAAAAAAAAATCAATCGAGGGTCAGGGAAGTTTAAAGCAACTTAATTTAGTTTATTTTCGGAGAGATGTTTACAACTTTTCATGTCTTTTAAATTACAGGGAACACAAAATATAAAGATACATCAAATAATTTAAAAGTTAGATCTAATCTAATATGAAGGATAATGGAGGTGGAAAGAATGTTAAAGCCAAGAGACAAGGAAAAGGAGATGAAAATGCAGAGAAACAGAGCAAGACAGACAAGCAGAGAGCGGCGGAATCCTCTGCTCCACAAAGACATCACATGCTAATAAATGACATTCACATGATGTGAAGTACACAGAGCTAGAAAAGAATTTTTAGAAAGTGAAAAGGCAGTGTTTTGTGGAGCACCATTCCATCTTTTGGTTTTTATGATATTAAAATAGAAACCCTTTGTTGGGCAAGCTCTATCTTTATAATTACAGTCATTTGCAGATAAGCTGTATCTTGCCACTTCCAACTAAAAGTTGCCTGAAATTTAAGTCAGAGTTCTGATGTGACCCAAAGTCCCATATTTTCCAAATCCACATTTACTGTTCTCTAAAGGCTTTGCCATGGTAATAAGTGAAGCACTCTAGTACTACTACAGACTGAAAATATTGAGAAACGGTCAGCATTAAAAATTGGCAGGATACTTCAGAAAGAGATTAAGGGCAGAAAGAGAAATAGATTTTTGGCTAGGTCTTGGTTAGTCAAAAAACATTAATGACCTCCTCATTCCACAAACATGTTACTCACTTGAATTAAAACAAACAAAACCCCTAGGTAGGGGTGTGTGTGTGTGTGTGTGTGTGTGTGTGAGTGTGTACATTTAAATGTCTGTTCCTCAATAAAATCTGCTAAAGTTTACAGGAATGTATTCACTTCCTAGATTATCCATTAGAATCTAATAGCTCAGTATTGGTAGGAAAGACAGTGAGGCAAGACCCAAGCCTAGGTTGTAAAAAGTAGGTACACATTATTTGTATGACACATGCCAACTCCCTAGGGTGTGTCTCTGGGCTGCAGTGCAAAAGAGTGAACAGAGTTTGCAAACTGCTGCAGCATCAAATAAACCAATATTCACAGAGAGATACATAAGAAAAATCATTCATTTACTCAAACAGGCAAGATGTGCAAGGCATATGGTTCTTTGCATTTATAGATCATTCCAAGTTTACAAAATCATTTCTTATCCATCACATGCTTGCTTTCCACAAAAAGGTTATCTTGCGTTTGGTTACCATACCAGGCAGGACCTGACACTTTTAACAACCCCAGAGGGCACTTTTCATGCAGGATGCAATTTTCACTTGGCAACGTGGCGACCAACAAGATACCCTGCTATTTTCCCATGGCAGGAGCTCCCTAACAGTGCTGGAGTACCAGTAATAAGCAGGACTCTCAGTTCACTGGAAATCAGCCCAGGTATAGAGTTCATCTCAGAAATAGTTGCTGGACGTTATCTCTCAGGGAGTAAAAGACTTTCTCTTAGTGACTCTCTGATACTAACCTAGGTTTTGCTACAAATGTCATCATGATGAAATATATAAAACACTCTATTTAGTGTCTAAAAGCCTAGTTTCTAGGTTTGGCCATACAGCACTGATTAGGCATGAAACCACCAGCAAGTCATTCGACGTCTCTGAGCTGTAGTATTCTTATCTGTAATTTGGAGGAGATGGTATTTGGCATCCCAGGATGACTATGAAATTCAAAATGAGTTAATGGATTTTAACATGTTTCATAAAACATAAAGAGCTACAGAGTATGAGATACTATTATTACCATTACTATTGATGCCAAAGATTTGCATGGGGAAGAAAGGAAAGAGAGACACTTATTTTGAGAGTAAGAAGAGGGTGATGTTCTAAGGGAACCAGCTCACTGTAGTAAGTCATAGTTCCAAGGCAGCTGTTGGCTGCTTAATAAAAGCCAGTGGAGATGACAAAGTAATTTCTGGTTCAAGCATGAATGCTCAAGTACAGGAGTTTATGTTCAATTGCCAGATGCTTCAAGCTAGCAGCTAAATCCAAAGACACCAAAGACACTTCATGCACCAATGGTAATCTGGCTTCTCAAGTCAGAGGACTGCATAAATGCACATTCCAAAAGGAAAAGATGTCACTGAAAAATTACCCAGAGGATTAATTGTGAAACTGATGAGAAAGGTGGCAAATTCAGAATCATTAAACCACAGGTTTGAAAAGGAGGTAAAACATGGAGAAAGAAAATGCAGCATCTATAGGATTGCATGACTTAAAAAAAGATTCTCTGTTTGCTAAGGATAAAGATGAGCATTCACCTTGGTGCTAGAAGAGTTTACTTCAACTTATGACTTTTGGACATCTGTCAGCCCACTGCCTTTCAACAGAAGATTTAATGTATGTGTTTAAAAGAAATTCTTAAAATGTCTACCTTTATTACTGTCACCAAAAGCTAATATTGTAGTATATTTATCAAGTTGTTTAGGGATGTATCGACCAAACACTCTCCCTTTTGTTTTGTGGTTATCTAATAGGTCATTTTTATGAGGAGAAAAATAACTGACAGAAAACAAGTAGATTTCCTATTGATGATGGTTTCTGTGGACTGGAATTTCCATTTCAAGTTCTTAGGCAAATGGTGGTGATACCATGATGGCCCCATCACCAGTGTTGAGGACCATCAACTCTCATCATCCTTGCAATTTATGTACAGAAAGTGTTTACCATGTGTCAGGGTCTGTACTACATGGTTGCCTTTATGACCTCACTAAAATATAAGCATGTGAAAACACAGAAAATGCCTCTCTAATTCTGCATAGATACTTTCTACATAGCACAGTTACTGACACATAATAGGTGCTCAGTAAATATCTGCAGAGTGAGTGGATCACTAGCAGCCACACTTCATAACCCTATGATATAGGCATCATCATTATCATCATTGAATAGACAAAAGTACCTGAGGCTCCCTTAGGGAGGTTAAGTATATTCTCTGAGGCCATAGACCTAGTTAGAAGGAGAAAACAGGTATTGGACCCAGGTATGGTTGGCTCAAAAGCCCTATAATTTACTGATTTCCATTCCAATATCTCTACAGCTCACTGCTTACTTTAATTCACTATGAAAGAGGTGTTTGGGTGGCTGCCAATGTTTAGGTATAAATGAGCTTTGCCTAATTCTCTTTTTATTCAGATAGAATGTGACATATGTCAGAACCAGAGGTACTTGCAGAAGTCAAGACATAAGAAGGGGAAGGAAACAATGGGAATCTGACTAAGCACAGGGTTATGAGGTAAGAAAAGGATCCAAGAGAAGAATGGAAAGAAGCATCTCTGAGAAAGCCAAAAAGGAATCGTTAGATTTAACCATCAAATGCTCCCAAACATAGTAATGTCTTGGTTATGTATGGAGCCCAGCTCCATAAATGAAGGCTCAGCTCAAGAGGAGGCAAAAATATGTGGATTTAAAACATTTCCAGGTTTTGAAAACATTCATTCTATATTCATTATATATTTTATTATAAGATGTGTTTTACATATTCATTACATATTGGAAAATTAGACTCTTTGAACAGTTTAGCTTTGGGATTAAAAATGTGAACACTGAAGCCAGACTTCTTGAGTTTCAATTTTAATTCTACTACTTCCTGACTGTGTTGACAAGTTGCTTATTTTCTCAGTACCTCAGATTCCCCAGATTTAATGGGAATTAATAATGGGAATAATAATGTATTCCTCATACTTTGGGGATTAAATGAGCGAATTAATACAAAGGTTTTTTTTTGTTTGTTTGTTTGTTTGTTTTTTTAAATAGAGTTTTGCTCTTGTTGCCCAGGTTGGAGTGCAATGGTGCAATCTCGGCTCACTGCAACTTCTGCCTCCCAGTTTCTAGCAATTCTCTCTCCTCAGCTTCCTGAGTAGCTGGGATTACAGGCATGCGCCACCACGCGGGGCTAATTTTGTATTTTTAGTAGAGATGTGGTTTTACCATGTTGGCCGGGCTGATCTCGAACTCCTGACCTCAGGTGATCCACCTGCCTCCACCTCCTAAAGTGCTGGGATTACAGGTGTGAGCCACGGTGCCCAGTCAATACAAAGTTTTAAGAATAGAAGTCTGGCCAACATAGTGAAACCCCATCTCTACTAAAAATACAAAAAATTAGCTGGGTGTGATGGTGTGCAACTGTAATCCCAGCTACTCGGGAGGCTGAGGCAGGAGAATCGCATGAACCCAGGAGGCAGAGGTTGCAGTGGGCTGAGATCGCGCCATTGCACTCAGCCTGGGCGACAGTATGAGACTGTGTCTTAAAAACAAAAACAAAAACAAAAAACCAAAACAAACAAGCAAGAGTAGAGCTTGCTACACAAAAAGTGCTCAAAAAATGCTAGCTATTACTAAGAATATGACAGAAACAAAGATGCCTCCACATTTACCTCAGAGTAAATGCCAAAATCCTTGCAAAGGTCAAGAATGCCCCACATGATCTCAACTGATATTTTGTTGAATATAGACATCCTAAGTAAAAGAACCTCTTCCAGGTGTAAAGACAGATGCCTGTACCATGCGGATCCAAATGAAAAACTGCTATCTAGATTCTTGTGGTGAGAGGGTACAGATTCTAGACAGAAAGCTGCTCTTACAGACTGGAAGTAGCTAAGAAACTGAGTTCCGCAGTCAGAAAAATCTGGATGCAAATTTTAGCTCTGCCACTTACTAGTTGACAGATTGTGGGAAAGTTACTTGACTTGTAAGTCAGTTAATTTGTGTCTTAACTTGTAATATTCCTGTGGTTTCATTGTAATTTGATGAACGCCTTAAATGTTTGAATAAAGATGTCATCATCATCATCCTCATCATTATCATCGCTGTCCTCATCACCATCATCATCATTGAAGTCTCTTGCCTGGGTCCGTTTTAAGTGTAGGAAGTTTCAGAGAAAGGTAACTTCTCCAAACATGCAGAGATTAGGGATGGGGAGAGTAAAATTTAGTTAGAGGAAAATGCTTATATTGTGCACCTCTAAGTCATGAAAAAATGTGCCTCAATTTTACAAGGAAGCTAAAGAAGAAACAAAAATGACAGGTACTAAAACTGATAACAAATGCTCAAAACAATTTGTTGCTAGTGAAAGTATCATAAGGAAATTATCATTGTACATAGACATTTCTTTGCCAGAACAGTATACAAACACCCAGATAAGGAACACAGGTACTTTCTCACTCATTTGCCAGGGCAACACACAAAGTTTGAAGATGATCCCTAGAATGACATCAAGTCAAGGGATTATCATGCTTGTTGTATCCACATTTCCAGGACCTCCATTAACTCTCTGGACATCATCAGACACTGTGAAAAATGCTGAAGACAGGACAATATGACCCTGAGCTGAGAAGATTAATAACCGGTGAATAACTAAACTAGCTCACTGATAGTTTGCTATGCTGATTTCTACAGCTTTCTTAATGGATTATTGGAGTAGTTTATGGGGCATAGCCAAAAATATACTTTATTGAGGGACATGAAAGGTCTAAGAAAAGCTTAGCTGAGAAGTATCTGGCTTTAAACAACACAGAATCTTTTAAAACCTTCTTTTCCCCCACTTGTCTTCTATTTTATAATTCTCCTGAGGCTAGAAATCGTGCAAGGACTAAGGGTTGCTTCTGGGAGCATCAGCGCAAATGCCCACACACAGTGCAAGATTGCTTACCTCACAGGGTCACCTGAGGTAAGCTGCATGACTTTGTAGAAGTGATAAACGTGAGAAGATGAGGTAGCAAACTTCAGAGGAGCAATTCTTTCTTCAATAGGAGTCTGTGGAATTTACCAGTAGTGGAGATCTGCATTTCAATATGAGGGTGTACTTACAGGATGCTGAACATAGATTTAGAATGCTTATTATGTTAGTGGATAGATGTCACTCACACTCAATCTCTGTTTCTTTTACAAGGTCATTCTAAATGAAATGGAATGGAAACTAACCATTCTAAAAGCTCATGGTTGTATACATGACCTGACACCACCGGGAAGGTGAATGACATAGGTCTTAATTTCACAGGGCCCTCCTTGTCCATGCTGTTTGGCTATATAGTAAATAATTTATAAATTTGGGTGATTTTACAAGGATTGAATATTAACAAAATAACAAAAATAATCACTACAATTATGTGTCAGGCATTGTGCTGGCTTCCTTAAATTATTCATTTCCTCGTCACAATGATTCTATTAGAGTCCTAGGAACCTTCTAAAACTTTTTAAAACAGTAGTACAAGGATTTTGTTTCTTAAAGGCATAAGCCTATAAAGACAGAGAGAATGGCTGGGAGGTATTACTATTAAAATACTGGAAAGCAACTGAATCATTAGCAGATAAGAAACCCTGAATCCTAAACTGGCAGTGGGGAAAGATAAGAAGCAGTCTGACTTACTCTACAGAAGAATGCCCAAAGATTCGGGGATTCAGGTATCACTGGAAGTCAGGTAACAGAGCACTGGAGCATGCTGTTTAGAATCAATTAGGTCCCTATTTGCTCTCCCTTATTCCATGCATCCAGGTGACTAACCTTCCCCACTGCAGAAGTATTCTGGGATTTTACTTTCTAAGCAGGTAATACAGAGGTAGGTCTCTGGGCCAGATGACACCAGGTTGAATTGAGGATAGCAGGGATTTAGTGAGTGTTTATATAGTGAAGCTGAGATTCTCAGTCTCCTTCCCCAAGGAGGCTCCCAGGACACTGGTGTTGAGTCCTATGTCCTTCCAAATGAGACTAGATACTAGATACTCTTTCTCTAGGTAGCGATCAGCCAAAAAGGAAACACCTAAATATTAATGTGGGTATGGGGAGTTCCACAAGGAAATGGCCCAGTTCTTAGTCAATGGACTTCATCTACATGTTCATGGCTTCACATTGGCTTTTTAGTGCCACACTCTTAAATATGGGCAGACAACTATGAGTTGATAGACATGTGAGGACAACTGACACAAAAGATCAAGTTCAAAGCAAGGAAAAAGAAATTCTATCATTATTTTTTCAGAGAAATATTAGATATTGAATTGACAGTAGCAAGAAAAGGGTGTTTCTTGTTTATCTGCATAAACAAGAAAAAGGTGCTACAAATAAGGAACATTCAGATACTAGAAGAGAGTTCCTAAAAATTTAAGCCATGATAATTGAAAGGTAAAGGTTAACTGGTCTAAGACTGATCTCCTGTAGGCTGGCCTCCCAGAAAAAGAGGCTCTCTGCAATGCTCTGAGGAAACTAACCATGGCCCAGTGTTTATGGCAATCATTCCTAGTCAACTCTTATAGTCTAACATTGGCCCCTACTCTCCAGTCACACCAGGGGAAGGCATGGTACTTCCCCAATTGTGGCTCCTGAGGTGGTACTCCTGCCACTTGTTCACTGCGCTAGTAACACAAGGCTTGTCCTCTAGCCCGCAGATCATACTAAGAAAGATGCTGGTGATTCTATAATGACGAAGTTTGAAGCCGTACAGCCCAAGGTTGGGTGCCCTTCTTTTGGAATCTCACAGTTTACTAGATCTCGGTGGTTTGCCCTAGAATGCCGAGGGCAATGGGAAACCTGAATGCCTGCTACTGCTCTTGTCTGCACGACTCTCCCTGGAAATGCTGCTGCAGCAGGACTGATGTGTGTGCAGCCTGAATATTTGCCTTTGCCTGCCTGGCAGTGGCAGAGGGGACACAGAGCTGAAGAGAAATCTCAGGAAAGTTTCTGAAGGATAGAGCAAAAACATAAGGAGAGGAAACATAGGAAAGAAAAGAGAGAAAATCATAGGACCATTGTAGATAAAGAGAACGGGATAAAGGTAGGAGAGAAATACAGTCTCAGCAATAAAAAACAAATCCTCAATTTTCGAGAACAGAAGGAAAAAAGATTCCCAATTAAATAGGCATATTAAGTATCAACCAGAAAAGATAACATGAGACTCCATAATAAATCACAATACTGTTAAAGTTCAGAACAATGAAGACAAAGAGAACAGCCTATAAGTGCTGTGTGTGTGTGTGTGTGTGTGTGTGTATGTATGAGAGACAGAGAGAGAGACAGAGAGAGAGAGATAGAGAAGCAGGTCACAAACAAAAGAACAGGAGCTAGAATTGTTTCTGACTTCTCAAAGAATTTGGAGGACAATTAAATTTGGAGGACAATGGATCAATAATTCCAAAATTCATCAGAAAAACTATTTCTATCCTAGGCATGGTGACTCATGCCTGTAATCCCATTACTTTGAGAGGCCAAGGCAGGTGGATCACTTGAGGCCAGGAGTTCGAGACCAGCCTGGCCACCACAGTGAAACCCCATCTCTACTAAAAATATGAAAATTATCTGGGCGCAGTGGTGCATGCCTGTAGTCCCAGCTACTTGGGAGGCTGAGGTGGGAGAATCACTTGAACCCAGGTGGTGGAGGCTGCAGTGAGCTGAGATCGTGCCACTGCTGAATTGCAACAGAGCAAGACCCTGTCTCAAAAAAAAAAAAAAAAAATTAAAATTAAATAAGTAAATAAAAAAGAAAAGAAAAATTATTTCTATCCTAGAATTCTGTTCCCAGCCAAACTACCAACATGATTTTTTAGTAAACCTCTGTAGGATATGTTTCAGAAAATAAAAGAATAAATCAGAAGAGGAAGACACAAGCAAAGAAACAGAGAGGAGGAAGGAAGAAAACGATCAGGCAGGCATTTACAGTGGGTCCTTGGTTGAATTGTTTCAAACAAAGGAAGAGCCTGAAAAATCAACCTGCAGGTACAGATAAGGGAACTTGCACAGGGGAGCTTGCGTAAGACATGCCCACAGCCACACAGATAAGAAAGGCCAAACAGGAAACTTGCCCAGACATGCCCATAACGGAAAATTCCATCTCTGACACATGCACAGTAAGGGGAACAAAGCAATATGGAGTAACTCAAGCTAAGGGCCTGCATGCACACTAGGAGAATGGGGTGGAGCTACCAGAAATTTTTGCTTTATGCAAATGGGATTCTCAGCCCTCATTGGTTTCTTACAAAAGCCTCCGTATTCAACTGTGAAATGGCAACCCTCTTCTGGGTCCCCTCTCTGCAGCAGAGAGCTTTCTTCTTTTGCTTGTGAAACTTTCACTCCAACCTCACCCTTGGTGTCCACGCTCCTTAATGTTCTTGGTCATGAGACAAAAAGAACTTGGGGTGATACCTCAGGCTACGAGAGACTGCTACATTGTGCTGCATTGGTGAGACTGGAGGGAAACTCCCAGGATGATGGTGAAGGAATGTCCTAGAAGGGTATTTTATAGTATGTGTCTAATTATATTTAAAGAAGTTTTTGGAAATTGACTAAAAGTTTGGGGTTTGAATTAGTAATGTGTATATAGAAACCTAAGCAAACAAACAGAGACTAGGAAAAGTGAAAAGATTTACAAAAGAAGGAAAGAGTATTCTTGGTGTGTTTCATTGCTCACTTGAGAATGACACTGCATACTCATAGTTATGTAATCATGGGTTAATGATCTAATCAAAATTATGATTTATTTACATTAGAAGGGTGTGCTAAGGAGAGCTAAAGATTCATTTTCCATAGTAAGAAGTCAAAAGATAATCCCTGAAACTGAAGAATCAAGAGACATGTTATTTAAAGATGAAAATCAATACCAAATGAATCCAAAAAAAAAAAAAACAAAAAAAACCCAAAAAAACTAAATCCCACAGAGGTGAAACTGGTTGCCTTCAGAAAAGGAAGAAAAGGGGACAGGAGGGTTTATGTTTCTCATGCTAAGCCTTTTAGAACCATTTGATTTTTCATTCTTTGTTCACATATAACCATGGGAAAAAATTAAAACTGAGAAAACAAAACATTGTCAGGTAGACATTGTTATCCTATTTCAAAGATGAGGAAACTGAGCTTTTACACAATTCATAACTAGTAGAGGGGAATTTTTAATACAGAACTGTAGGTGTTCTTAATTACAACAATTTATTAGGTTGCTGCAAAAGTAGTTGCATTTTCAATTGTATTAAAATAATGGCAAAAACCGCAACACTTTTGTACCAAACTATCGCTAGTTGCCTCTAGAAATCTGGGTTGCTTTAGAAGGGAAATGACCTATTATTATAGAGTGTCTCTGTGTCAGGTTATATGTTTAATGCTCTGCATAATGTTACCTTTCTTAGGCACGTAACAACTTAGGGAGGTGGGTATTCTCCTTTTGCAAAGGCAGAATCTGAAGCTTAGAGAGGAAGTGGTGAAATCACCATTGGAGGGGAGCTTTCAAAGCCCACACTAAGGAGCAAAAGTGCTACATATTTTACTCTTCCCCATCATATTTAATGAGTTGAGGATATTGTCAACTTTTACAGTTTTTTCAGTGTAAATGCTATTTCTTTGGCTTGCTGTTATTTAGTCTTAAAAAATCCAACTCTGATTTGTTTGTTTTCTTTGGAGGATCCATGCCAGGTAAATGCTGCCTGACAGATTTCGTGTTCTGTGGCCTAACGTTCATTTAGGAGAATGGCATTTTTCTGCTCAACTTGCTGTATCTCCAAACAGGTTTGGATATGAGGCATTAGCATTTTTCCTAAACTGGCCATAAAAAAGGAGCTTAGTGAATACTGAAAACTGTCTAAACTTGATGTAAAATTATCCCTCCCAAGAATTAATACCTCTTCTCTCCTAGTAGGACTCATTCTCTCAAATATAGAAACACACACTCTCTACATGGCTGAATAGTAAGCAATGATTAGTTTATATCACAAAAGATTTTTCTCAGGGAATCCAAAAGAGGAGTACATCACAGATACATCATCAATCCCAAATGTCCCAGTTACTCAACATTGTGAGAAAGTTTCCTAAATTACAAAACAGGGTATGACTTAGGGTTGACATGTGTCCTTGCTTGCCCAGGATGGTTTTGGGTTCATCTCTGTTGTTCCAGCCTATCTGCAGCACCCCATTTATTCTAATTGGGATAAAACATTATATGATCGCCCAGTGTCACTTTATTATTGCTCCCATTTTGCTATGCTGGCACAGAATCTATTGCATACCCTACTTTTATCTTGCTTCCATGCCAATATGTGGGTTACCAAGCCAGTCTTGCGTGACGGAGATGGGTAAGTGGCTATTTTACCGCACTGGTATTTTCTCTTTTTAATAGGGTAACATGTAGAAAGCAAGCATACATCTTATTAACCTAACATATTGTTCTGCATACTGTTTCAAAATAAAGCAACTTCATTTCCTAGGTGCTTTAAGTTAAACAGGTTATTTGAAAAATGACAACACCCTTTGGGTAAGACATTATAGATAACCACAGGCAGAGCCAAGTGACACCCTTTGTCGGTTATTGATTAAAATGATCTGATATACATCTTTCCAAGCACAGAATAATCCACTGGCATTACAGAAATGATGGTAATCTTACAGGGAGGGTTAATCAGATACATGAGAAATCATATCTATTCCTTGATAAAGTATGAGTTACTCAGAAATCAATCACAGATTCCAGTTGCTCACACCACCATCCTTCAGAAAACAGAATTCAGGACAGATAGATACTGTTTTGTCAAAGACCTAGTACACAACAAGACATGCTGCAGATTTGAACAGTTTTGCCTGCTGAGAGCATTGATTTGTGGGTTTTATAATACATGCACAATAATAAACAACATAAATATAAGAAGTAGATATACAGTAATGATTTACTTTTTCTGGGAGGACAGTGACTAATCTCTCAGACTTCAGTGCTGCTTCAAAAACACTGCTGGGATTTGGTACATTTTCAGGGAACTACACAGTAAGACACACAGTTAAGCACTTGGAGACATTGCTCTTGGATAAATGGTAGTGGAGTCGATGCGGGGGGCAGGTAGTAAAAGTAACACAAGCACAATGATATTGATTATCAGTTAAAGGTACACACTCAACACCAGGAGCTCTTAGATGCTTGCCAGACAAAATTCTAATTCTTATAACAGGTTGGACCTCCCATTTTAAGGAGGAAAAACTGAAATTTCTAGAGATTAATTGTTCCAGGCTATAGGGCTGCTAAGAAAGTCTGGAGTTAGTATATGAAATCAAGCCTGTCAGACACCAAAGCCCATGTCCCTTTCACTATGCCCTATTGACGACCTCTGTTTTTCCTTGGTCTGCTACTTACTAATTTGCTCAGTAGTTCCTTTAATAACAAGAATTTGCTGAGTTCCTCTGTGAGACAATAAGGTATAGTAAAAGGCCTATCGGGCCTTAGCTTTAATGCAAAATTTTCCCTTTCTAGTACCCTTTGCAAAAAGAATAAGCTGGAAGAGATGATCACTATCTCTTTCAAAAATTTCAAAGGGACCTTCTACTTTGGGCAATTTATGAATCAACTCTGAGATAGGATGATTCCAATGCACTACAAAAGGAAACCTGGTCATGTGGTCCTTTCATTCATTCTTTCTTCCATTCATTCAAGATATTGTTACAGAGCCCCTAATATGTGCCAGACGTGTCAAAGACTATGAGTATAGGTGAGTGTTCTGATCGTGAAGTTTATGTTCCCATGAAGGTGACATGAAGCTCAAATAACCAAAACCAAAAGTATGTTTACATAACAAAAGTATTATTAAAAATCTACACAGTGTGGGCTGAGTGCAGTGGCTCATGCCTGTAATCCCAGCACTTTGGGAGGCTGAGGCGGGCGGATCATGAGGTCAGGAGGGAGAGACCATCCTTGCTAACACAGTGAAACCCCGTCTCCACTAAAAATACAAAAAAAATTAGCCAGGTGTGGTGGCGGGTGCCTGTAGTCCCAGCTACTTGGGAAGCTGAGGCAGGAGAATGGCGTGACCCTGGGAGGTGGAGCTTGCAATGAGCCGAGATTGTGCCACTGTACTCCAGCCTGGGCGACGGAGCGAGAATCCGTCTCAAAAAAAAAAAAAACAAAAAAACAAAAAACAAAAAACAAACAAAAAAAACTAAACAGTGTGCTGAGATAGACTGCAATTGACTAATGTTTGTTTCCCCCATCCCCAAATTCCTATGTTGAAACTCTAATCCCAATGTGATGGTATTAGGAGGTGGGGCCTCTGGGGAATAATTAGGTCATAAGGGTAGATCCCTCATGAACAGAATTAGTGCCCTTATAAGAAGAGGAAAGAAAGCTGGCTAGTTCTCTTACTGCCACGTAAGGATACAGTGGTAAATGAGTATTTCCAAACCGGGAGGCAGGCCCTAGCCAGACTCTGAATCTGCCAGTGCCTTGGTCTAGAACTCTCTAGACCACGGCCTCCAGAATTGTGAGAAACAAATTTCTGCTTACGCTGCAGAAACGGGGATCCTTGTTAAAAAGTGGCAAACAATTTGGCTGAATTGTGTTTGTGTTCTAGTGTTTTCTGGAAGGTAGAATTTGCAAGTGATGACACTGGATATTTAGCTGAAGAGATTTCTAAGCAACGTGTGGAGTAGCTTGGTTCCTCCTGACTGCTTATAGCAAAACGTGAGAAGACAGAAATGATCAGAAGACAGAATTAGTAAGCAAAAAGGAAGTAGAAATTAAAGATTTGGAAAAAATCTCAGCCTATCCATATTGCAAGGAAAAAATATAAAGATGAAAAAGCACTTTCTGAAGAGAATACAAAGGATGTGGCCAAGTGATTCCTGGATAAGGAGATTAGCCTTGGTGTGAATCACTGACTTAATCAGCCACCCCAGCAGGAAAAGTTCCAATTTAAACTGAAGAGGAAGAAGATGGGAAGAACTGAAGAAAGGCTATCAGAATTTTTGGATTTTATGTAAGACCTTAAAGCTATTTGGCAGTGAATGTGTGCTTATTTCCAAGACAAGGGAAGAATGACCCTAAAGGCGATTCAGAGATCATCAGGGCTGCCTCTTGAATTTTAAAAGGCGCTTCACCTTGCTTCCACCGACCAGGCAGCCTCTATCCAAAGGCATGGGTGTAGAGCCACCCAGTTGACCCCTGGAGAGCTACAGGTATAAGCCCACTGCCCCAGTGGGTCTGAAAGGCCTTATTTGTGAAGCCAAGTACACAATGGCATAGACAAGATGTTAGCAGAATATGGCCATTTGGCTAGACACTGGGGTTCTCATTGGTGGGCTGTGAACAGTAGAACAAGAGAAGAGAATAACTATTTGAGTGCTGGTGGGTGCTGATTAAGGTTAAAACATAATGTAGTCTTCCCAACTATCCTATTAAATAGGTACTATTACATAAATTTTACAAGCACACTTTCAACAGCTTATGAGTGGTAATGTTGAGATTTGAACCTGATTTGTCTATCTTCAAAGTCTATACTCTTCCCTCTATAATACATTAGAAGAAAAGAGAACAAATGGACTTTATTGGATCTGCCAGAGACCTTCTCTGTCCAGTTACTCTGCCTTAAACATCAGGTACGATGTCACAGAAATAGAGAGGAAGGGTGCCCAGATTCTGTAGAGCTACAGTGGGTGGAAGACTGATGGGGAGACTATTCTCTAACAGTGTTTTCTAGGAATAGAGTGGAAGGCTGTTATCAGAGTAGAGGCAGGATCAAGAAAAACATCAAAGTAACTGAGAGGAGAAAAGTTGGTGACCCCTAAGAATATGTCAAGCTCTAGGACATCTAGGACATCTAGAGATCATAGCTGATGAATTTGCTTCATTACTTCCTTTTTGTCTTCATTCGTTCTTTTTTTTTTTTTTTAGTGTGCAAAATATATCATTACTTATTTTTCCCTTTTATAATTGAAGATATAATACGTATAACATAAAATTCACCTTTTTAAAGTATACACTTGAGGCCGGGCATGGTGGCTCACAACTGTAATCCTACCACTTTGGGAGGCTGAGACAGGAGGATCACTTGAGCCCAGGAGTTCTAGACTAGCCTGGGCAATATGGTGAAACCCTGTCTCTACAAAAAATACAAAAACATTAGTAGCGCATGGTGACATGCTGGTGTGCACCTGTAGTCCCAGCTACCTAATGGGCTGAGGTGGGAGGATCACTTGTGCCCAGGAGGTCAAGGCTGCAATGAGCCGTGATCATGCTACTGCACTCCAGCCTGGGTGACAGAACAAGGCTCTGTCTCAAAAACAAATAAACATTTAAGAATTATACAATTCAGTGGGTGTTTTTTGTTTTTTTGTTTTGTTTTGTTTTGTTTTGGTACAACCGTGACTACTATCTAATTCCAGAATATTTCCATTATCCCCAAAAGAAGCCCTGTACCTATTAGGAGTCAGTCCCAATTCTCGTCTCCTTGAATCCACTGGCAGTTATGAATCTACTTTCTGCTTCTATACATTTTCCTATTCTGGGAATTTCATAGAAATGGAATCATACAATATGTGGCCTTTTGTGTCTGGCTTCTTTCACTTAGCATTATATTTTCAAGGTTCATCCACATATCAATTGTATGTATCAGTACTTCATTTCTTTTAATGGCTGAATAATAGTTCATTTTATGGATACACCACATTTGGTTTATCCATTCATCAGCGGATGGGTATTTGGGTTGATTTCACTTTGGCTAGTACGAATAATGCTTCTATGGACATTTCTGTGCAAGTTTTCCTTGTCTTCTGATACATCTACACATGACTCAGTTTTAAAGTCAGTATCTTAAACAAAACATTTTACATACTGAAAACTGCCCTTAAAAGTCTCCCAGGAAGGCACCACCTTAGAATCAATACACTGTTCAAATGAACCAGTTGTCTCTCTAGCCCTTTCTCTAAGAGCCAGCTGAAGTGGCTTGCTTGTGTTTGGTGGCCATACTGTATAAAATCAATGTCATCAATTCTCTTCAGCCTGGTGAGATGATCACATTTTGACAGGTATATGAGGATCGAGGCAAACTGAGTCCATTGTCCTTTCAGGTCCCCATTGCATGACCACTCACGGATGAGCTGGTTGGTAAAACTGCCCACACTATTTAAATGGTAATGTATCTCTTTCCTTGAGTGACCATAACCTGATGCATGTAAAATAAATGTTGATAAAATAGAAATCTCTTGGACATGAAAAATTTCATCTCATTTTTCGGGGTGCCTGAGTTAGAATACCTCTGGATAAATTTGTTGTTACTGTTAAAAAATAAATTTGAAATTAGGATGTTTTAATGCTTTATTCCAACTTCTTTATCAAATAAGAGAACTTTAGAACTAGAAGAGGCCTTCATTTTCTCAATTAAAGGCTCTTCATTTTACAGGTGAGAAAACTGGAATCTGGGAACCAGCCCCCAGATATACAGGACCTCAGTTCACTGCTCTTTGTATTAGACTGCAATGATTCCCATATTCACAAATTGTAGAAAAAGTAGGTCATATGGTCTCAAGTTTTATCCTATAAAACTTGAGTTTTATAGGATAAAACTATAAGTTTTAACCCTTATAACTCAGGATGTTACCTACTATTTTATTATTTCTCTCTATATATCTCTGTTTCTCTCTTTTTTGAGCTGAACCTGAATTATATTCCTCTCTGGTTGGCAGGGAGTTCATGAAGGTAGATTAGTCAAGAGGAAGAGCTACTTTGTCTATAATTTATGGCTTTTCTTTTATACACAAACTTTCCCCAACAGACTGGTGCACTAATGATTTCAGCTGGAAGGTGGCACCCTGATTTTCTGGAGCTGAAGCTTAGCAAAAATTTTGTCATTCAAACGCACTGGTTGAATCGATTAAAAATGTTCATGAAAATTAGAAAATGCCTTTATGGGTGTTTCATGACCACTGTTATAGTACCATTAATCTACACTCTCCCTGTTTCATTGGCAGTTGACAGGAATCCCCAGTCAGCAGACAGAGAAAGAAGTCTTTTTAAAGACAGGACTAATTTGTTTCCCGGTGAAAGGTGACAACCTGCCTCAATTTGCTTCAGATTTCTCAATGATAATGACTTGTGTTTTCTTGTCCCAATTAACCACTGACTGCTCCTGAGAAGATCATGTCCATTCAGATAACTGAATTTCTCTTCCACTGATAACCTTCTGGTATAGATATGGGAGTGAAATGCAGATTCAGTGTAGAATCATGTATGGAATTATAAATAGAAAGATTTGAAACATTCTCTTCTCTAGTCTTCTTCCTCTCAAATCTCCATCATGGTCAATTTGCATCTACTTAATAATTTAAAAATTGGAAATAATCAAGAGCTGGTTTTTTTTCATAGAGCAATGAGACCCACTTAATACTGCATGTCAAATGCTTTCAGAGGATGTGGCAGTATCCTAAGCATGTGATTTAGAGCTATAAGATAATACAGAATAATAAGGTCTGGGGTCAGTTTAGAGAATACATGCCTCCTGTCTAAAGGCATTCCAATTTTAAAGTTTTAAACACTCTGACAGCCAAACAATACAAGTCTGTGGGTTCAAGTCAAATTAGCCATGAGAGCTACCAGTTTGCAACCCCTGGCCTATAGCTGACATTTTAACACACCTAATGTTTCCTAACATGCCTGTCCTCTTTCTTCACCTTACTCACTCCTTATCCAGTGATGCGTCTGGGAAAAAACAATGAGGAATTCTTGGCTCAGTGCCATTCTTTCTCCTGGAAGAGTGAAGGATGTACACTTATTGGGTTGATCCTCCGCTCTTTATTTTTCTTTTTATAGTGAGAGAGACTTGAGGTTGTGTAGTGGTAAAAGTCTGCTTAATTTGGAGTTCAGTGTTAAGAAGCCCACTATTGCTATGTCCCTGAGCCACATTCCCCTTTAGCACTAGCGAAGCTGACATTTGATTTTCATCTGCCGAACTACCTCAACTTACTTCTCAAGTGTTTCAAAACTCAGGCACTGAACAGGGTACTGTTTATTGAACCCCTTCAAATCCCAACATATGATTAAATAGAAAACGGTTCCTTTTATTGGACTCTATTTTAGAGAATAGGTTACTTGAGAATATATTACTCAAAATTAGCAGAATAACCTTTTCAACCCATACTGCATTGCTGATTATGGATAGATTCACACTGAAAGCAAAAAAAAAAAAAAAAAAAAAAAAAAAAAAAAAAAAAAAAAAAAAAAAAAAAAAATCCCAGGGAAAACACAAGGAAACCAAAA
>NW_012105642.1:1610807-1685568 GCF_000951045.1 Mandrillus leucophaeus | reverse complement strand
AAAGCAAAAAAAAAAAAAAAAAAAAAAAAAAAAAGAAAAGAAAGACTCTGCAATAAGAACACAAAGTCAACTTGACAGAATTCAACCTAGGGGCATGATTTTGCTCTGGAGTAGAAGCAGATGAGGGCAGAAGTTTTCAAAGCTATAAAATTAGAGAATGATAACATTTCAGAGTTGGGTGGGATGTATGAGTCAACATTTACTTAGGGTAGGCCCTGAGAATGCTAAGATGAATAGAAAATGACCCTATAGGCTACTCAAACCACACACTTGTATCTGATACATGAATTCTTTCTGCCATATTTCCCCAGAGTAGATGTCTAGTCTGGAAATGAATGTCATCACTAATAGGCCAATGGCCTAGTTGTTTGAAAATTTTCCTTTTATCAAACGTAAGTAATATCCTCTGCTCCAATAGTTCCTGCTCATCTCTTACGGTACTGTCCTCTGATGTCACACAGAGTTTGATATCTCTTTAAATGTTTGAAAACACTGACCCCTCCCCTCCCACCCTCTATAAGTCTTCTCTTCCTTGGATTACCAAGCCTCAGTTTCTACAGCTGTTCCTCTTATCATCCCAGTTGTCACTCTTTAAAGTGATTTCAAATTTTAATGTCTATCTTAAAATAAAAGCAATCCTCTTCCAGTTGTATTTTTATCAGTAGATCTCTATATTCCACCCCCTCCCCCCCGCTCTTGTTTTGGACACTATTATGTTCTAGGTTTAATTTGCTTTTTTAAAGAGTATATATTGTTGACTCATCAATGATGTTATGGTCATCTAAGACCTATAACACAACTTGACTCTAAAATTTGGCTCTCTCATCCTGAGTTTTGAGGAAAAATGCAAATCTTCATATTTTATCACTATTAAGATGCATCTTGTTACATTTGGTTCAAATAACAAAGATTAAAGATAATTATCTTTTAAAGTAATTTTGAATACTAATTCCATATTTAGTTTATTCCCTAATGATTCACGTGATCAGAAAGTGTACTCAGCATGTTATCACTAACATGATGTGTCAACTGATAAGAAATTTCAATAGGAAAAGTTTGAGGAAAGGGCAGAGAAATGACTAGGGATTTCATTCTCCCATTGACATTAATCCCTTCTATGGTTTAAAAGTTTGTGTCCCTTCCAAAATTCATGTTGAAACATAATTCTTAATGCAACACTATTAAGAAGCATGGCTTTTAGGAGGTGACTGAGTCATGATGGGGTTAGGTGCCATTATAAAAAAGCTTTGTGTGGGGAGTTTGTCTTCTTTTGCTGTTCCATCCTCTCTGCCATGTCAGGCACAGTGTTCCTCCCCTCTGGAGGATGCAGTGTTCAAAGTGCCATCTAGGAACTGAAAACTGGGCCCTCCTTAGACCCTAAACCTGCCAGCACCTTGATCTTGGACTTCCCAGCCCTGAGAGCCATGAGAAAGAAATTGCTATTGTTCACAAGTTACCCATTTTATGGTATTTTATTATAGCAGCATGAGTGGACTAAGACAATCCCCCAACCAACACTTTCAGGGTAAAACATGTGAAACGATCCTCCTAAACATCCCCCAGATTCTTCTCTCTATCTTCCCATACAGATATTACAAGAGTTGTTCTTTTTGTTTTGTTTTGCTGATGCTATTTTGACGAGCAGGAGATAGAAACATATTCATAAAGAAATCAGGCTAGTCCTTATTTATTGTTCAAAATAATCTATGCTGGTAGAAAGATACCAATGAAAACAGAAGTTACAAACAGTGTATACAGTATGATCTTTTTGTGATAAGGATATTTATTTATAGATCTGAGGACAGATTCATACACAGTTAAGATACAGATGTAGATACAGATTGGATTCAGCCTCGATGTAATTCTAGAAGAAAACATAAAAAAAATGTGGATCTCTCTGAATGACGAGATTATCTTTTCCCTAATAATTCTACAAATAATGTAATTAAAACATAATTTTTACAAAAATCGTATGCTGGTAATAACTACTTTTCATTTTAAAGTCTCTTAGAAGAAGCAAAATTTCCACTGAAGTTGGTGTCATGTCACTTAGCTACAGTTTGTGCAAACTGTATTATTTCCATTAAAAAGGGAATCAAAATATTTGCCTATTCTCCACAGGTCCTGAAATATAAGCAACAGTGCCTCAGCTATGGGTGTGTTCCCCTCCCTTTTCCGCTGTATTTTCCCTGAATATGCTAGGACCCTTCATATATTGGGGCCATTAGATAAATTTCTTTTCCTGGGATTACCTTGACATTTTAAAAAATTTGGCAGACTCTTATTCATACTTCAATTCGCTGTTCAATTATCACCTTTACCTCTTAGTTACGCCTCCCTTTGTGTTCCTTCTGTACTCTGAACACAGCTCTGTGTCTTTGTTTATCCGTATTGCCTCCGAAAGGTTGAGCTCCTAGGTTTGCAGGCTTTGTTGAGTATAGGCATTCCCTGAAGAACTTGATGAAAATGAAAATTTCTGGGTCTCATCCCTGAAGATTCTGGTTCTGCAGGTCAGAGGTAGGGTCCAGGAATATGCATTTACTTAAAAACTCCTACATGATTCTGAGCCATACATTGTGATGGCTCACAATGGCCTAGAAGGAAGAGATGGTTTTGTCTTTTGTACCTTTTGACTATTCCCTCATATTTGGACTGCATCAGAGTGTCCCTTCATCAACTATACTGTCATTATAATTTAATTTCCTTTGTCTTTCACATGAAGAAGTGTTGGTACAAATTGCACAGTGACCAGGTGTTCTACCTATGCTGTGACAAAGCCAATGGAGGCAGATACATGTTCTATCAGGAGAGACGTAGGCTTATGAAAGTATACATGGAGGAGAAGGCAGTTCTGATTTGACCCTTTGGATCTCCCTCTTCTAAGCAGAATCCAAGCTTTACTTACATTTACAAGCAGTTCTACTTTTGAAGAGAGAGAAAAGGGGAAATAGTTAATAAGATGACAGTTGGTATGGTTTCCAGTTTGGGAAATCTTCAAAGCAATGTTGCTAATCTTCACTTAATTATGTCTTGCACTTTTGCACACTGATTATAGACTTGCTAGAAGGCCACGCAAAAAGCCACTCTTACTCTATGTTCTGCTTACATTTCCTCTCCCATAACCAGGAACCTCCTTTCGACTCCTCAAATGGATACATAAAAGAGACAACCATTTTAACCTTTTAGAAATGGATCTTCTACAGTAAATCAGAGAGAGATGATGAAAATGTTAATTAACTTGCTTTCATCTTGGTCAGATTCTGTATTTAACCTAAAGGCCTAAAGTCTTTTGGGCAGTTTTCTTAAATTTAATTGCCTGTGACAGCCAAAGAAATTCAATCATGATTTGGTGGGGCTGCCTCTTTGAGAGTAATACTCCTCCTGCCTCTGGCACAGAAAACAAATGCCAAAAAAAGGAAGGTGAGATTCACTCATGAATTATTCTGACACATCTCCTTTCTGAATCAAGGTTTATAAGAGACCAAGCTTTCCCTTTCAGACTTGGGACCAACTGTTGTCTCCCCCCATGGGACCACCTCTAACATCCAAGGAGACAGATAATTTAAAACATACACATAGACACACCACAAGCTCCTCTTCTGAGAGATCATGTGCACATAAAACCAGTCTACATGACAAAGCATCATTCTCAAACCACAGGAAGTTCAGATATTTAGAAACAGAAGGTAAAAGTGCCTAATTTTTCTTTTCTCTTTATTTATTACACAATTAGCCATTTAAACTCCTTTGAAGCTATGGAAATTATTTTTATAGACTCCATAGTTTGAGAACAACCTACATTGAGCTTTAAACATTTAATGAACTGAAAAACTTAACATAAACCATTTCTTTCCTTTAGTAAAGGAATAGCTCTATGGCAAGATGACAGATGTACTTTAAAAAGATATGCATGAGAAAAAGATAGATTTTTATTTATGTATTTCAAAAATATATAACTTTAATAATGCTGAGGATGTGTTCAGAAGTGGTAGCAGAGGTAGATGAGAGATCTATGCTTTTTAATATCAACTTCCTCTTGAGTGAGAATCTTATCGCATTAATAGCTAAATCACACTGATTGCAAAACAGCTGAAATGAGGCAATTAGTATGGTCTATGACAGCCATGAAGAATGAAACATGTGAGGTTTTCAATGCAAGCCAGATGGATATCTTCAATATACTTCTTATTATCTTCTTGTGGTAATAAGTTCAATTAAACTGAATCAGTATAACGTAAGTCTCTTTGAATTGTTGGAAAAGAAATTAATTATGTGCTTCACATTTAATGAAGCCAAAGAGTCATATTCTGTTTGCCTTTTTTGTTTGTTTTGTTTATTCTGATTAGTAAGTATTCATTACAAAAGAATTCATTAATTCAGTTTATAGGAGAGTTTTTTCCCTTAAAAGAAAGAAATTATTTGTATGGAATGGGTTAAATATCACCAGGTAAAAGGTATCTCTTCTACAATAGCTGAGAGAGACCTGAAAAAACAGACCTCCTGTCTGGATGGCTTTGCCTGAAATATCTGACCATGTAGGATTCTGACCTGAGGTATTCTTTTTAATTTGAAATATGTTACATATAAAACTACAACGAAAATTTACCAATATGTGCTCATATTCCCTCTTCTAGAATTAGCAGGCTTTAACACATTTTCATGTACCTCCAGCCTTTTTCCTGCCATGAATATATATTAAAAATTTACCCAAACAGATATTACCAACACAGCTAAAGTCCTTTCACATAATCTCACTCCAGGCATCCTCCCCCAAAATATTGAGTTAGTGCTTATGCCGCATGTGTATTCTGTATGCAAACATTATAAGATATTATTTTATATTACTAATTTTATATTTAATCATACAATATATTAAACAAAATGATACCATATGTATTATTCTTTAATTTCCTTGTTTTTTTTTTTCATTACAAACAACACTACAAGGAACATCTTTGCAAGTCTGCCTCGGAACATGTGTGAATCCCACTAGGTTAAATGCCCAGAAACGGAATTGCTGGGCCATGGAGATTGCACTTTCTCAATTTTACTTGCTCTCCACCGCATCTATTCCAATTTCTATCCCTACTCAGAGTGTGTGAGTACCATTTTTCTCACATAGTCACTAACAAAAGGTACCGTTAGGTGTTTCTCTTTTGCCAATCTCATATGTAAAAAAATCACACCACACTGATGCTTACATTGCCTTTCCCTGATTATTAATGAGGTGACGTTACTGCACAAGCTTCTTGACCCACAGAGTGTCTTTTATGCCAAAAGCAAAAATGTGAGGCCTGTCTTCCGCATAGAGGCTTTGCTATGAAAGGACAGAGTTGGCATAGAGAAATGTAACAGTTAAGGAATTATATCTTCCCTCTCTTGACCAAGGATGGAGAAGTAATGGGCAGGCTGGAGTCAGGGCAGACTGGCATGGTATGCAATCAGCATTACAAAAAGAGAGAAGGTTTTTACAGAGAGATTTGGACAAAAGGGGAATCATTCTATTTATGATTGATATTGCCAAAGGCATGTTATTTGCTCAATCTCTGTGGCTCTCACACATGTCCATAAGAATGTCAGAGGAAATAATCACACCCTGTTTCATCAGATTTCCAGGTTATGTCACGCTTTGTGAACACAGGAAGAACAAGAGGCACAATTACCTACCCTTCTTTTCAGATTCTCCTACCATCAGCGTGACAGATCTCAGATCTAACAGGATCTAGTATTGAAATGTTCTGGCCAGATGTTCTTCTACTGAGGGACCTACCATGATTACCATTTGGCACTTCTAATGACAAACTTTTCCTTCCTACTCTAGATGCCTGGGGTCAGAATTTGTGTTAATCCTATTAGAAATACCCTTAATTATCACCTAGAAATAATTGGTTCCAGTGGAAGACATCTAATTCGGTTGAAGTGTATTCAGTTATAAGGGACCAATGTTAAAAGCTTTTGTTGTGTGTTAGCAGCCAACTGTCATTGTAAGTTACTGATTTCTGATTGAGCCCCTGTCAAATCTGGATAAAGCCTTGAACAATTTTACATAGAAGATGTGGGCTGCTTCAAACTCATTTGCAAAAAAAGTTCCAACTGAAAAAACTCTACTTTATTGCATCTATTATGCTATGCATGGAAAGGTTGATAGTTCTCAATGCCCTACGGTTAAAACAGAAGAAGAATTTTATATAGTGTGCAGTAGTAATGTTGTAGATACTCTTTGGTGCTGGTAAGAATATATATATATGAGAAGAAATCTGTTCATTTAAACATAAATAAACTTCCTATGGGATGAACAATGAGCACTCTTTCTGACAATAAAGGAATCCATTAAATGTTCAGTAAACCACAGGAACATCTTTGGTTTACAGGGTTGAAGAATGAAAATACAAAATAATTTCTTGTTAGGTGTATGTGTGATCTTAGTTAACTGCTACTAAAGACTTCTTTTCTATTAAAGCTATTTAAAGTATAAATTTATTTCGTCTTATTATAAAAGTAATTCTACGCACTGAATTTAGACATTTAAATAAACAGAAAAGTCAAAAGAACTCTTTTAAAATTCAGACAAAATTAGGGTAAAACTATGTAGTCAATTTCAAAATTAAAACAATGCTATTAGAGAAAGAACATGCAGTCTGAGAATTATGAGGTAAAGGTGGAACAGTTCAGCTGACTTAGGCTGGTGACAGTGGGAGGTTTACGAAGTGAGTAGTCTTTTTAAAAAACACCAGGTGATGTGCTTCTTACGTTACGGTCTTCTTAGTTTACTATTCTGGTTCCAGCTGTGTGAATCCTCCCCACATGCTGGAGAATCAAATTGAATAATTGTTCCAGTGTCTGCCAAGTAATTTTCCTCCTCCCTCTCAATCAATGACTTATCACCTCTCCTCTGGATTTTCAACTTGTATCCAAGTTCTAAAGTCAACCCTTTGGATACTGGGGTGACACTAAGGTCCTGGGAAAGAAAACTCCCTACCGATTCCAGCTAATAATCCGACTCAAGGACATGTGGAAATTTCCAGCATGCAAGATCAGCAGGGGTAAAAGAAAAGTTGTGTATAGCTTGGCCAGACTATACCTTGGACAGAAATTTGAAGATCTGAGGAAGAGAAAAAGTTATCAAAGAAAGGATAAGTATTTTTTTTTTTTTCTGTGAAGGACTTAATAGTAAACATTTAAGGTTTTGCAGAAGTGGCAAAGTTTAGGATATTATATAGGTACTTACATATTACACGGTCTCGGGGGTGGGGGGATGCAGTGGCTCACACCTGTAATCCCAGCACTTTGAGAGACCGAGACGGGCAGATCATCTGAGGTCAGGAGTTTGAAACCAGCCTTGACCAACATGATGAAACCTCGTCTCTACTAAAAATACAAGATGAATTTCATAAAAGTTTCACACCCAAAAATATTATTGTTCTTTTGGTGTTTTTCTCAACCAGCTAACATGTGAAAACCATGCGTAGCTTAGCCCCTGAGGTATATAAAACAGGTATGGATTTGGCCCATAGGGCATAGTTTGAAACCCCTGAAAATACAATGTTCTCAAACTCTGACGTGTATAAGGATCAATTAGGGTATCTATTTTAAATGTAGGTTTTTCCAGGCCTCCTCCCTAGAGAGTTAGATTTCTTAGGGTAGGAGTGAGGCCCAGGAGATCTGCATTTCTAACATGTACTCTAGTGAACTTTCACTTGCTAGGTGGCATGCATGTACAAAGTTCTTTGGTGTAGGACAGTGTTTCCCAAAGTATAGTCTGGAACTACCAGTTGCAAAATTGCTCAAGGTCAGTTTGGATGTAGTTCAGCAAGATGACTACGGTAACAGCATCCACAGCTTCATGCCCTACATTTCGAGTCCTGGAGATGATCAGTAGGAGTGAGGGTTGCTATTAACATAGTTATCTTGTTGAACTGCATCCAAACAAATACTCTAAGTTGCTCTTCTCTAGGCCTGCTACTTAAAAATATCTGTCCTATGAAACCTGTAGAGCAGAGGCACTGTGTCACGCAAAATCCCCACCCACCACCACCCCTTTAACTCTGCCGTACAGATAAACATGATTTAGTAAGTACAATATTGCATATAAATGTACCCTGCCCTCCATATAGTTCTTAACGATGTCAATGATCACAAAACCACATTTTTGTTTAAAGGTCAAACATTATGCTTTCTGTTAGGATTTGAGGGTTTGACTTAAGAACTAACTGTTCTTGCTTAAAATGAAACAGAAAACCAAATCCCAAGTATATTATAACCAGCCTGAAAAATAAAATCAGTAAAATTTAGGAATTCAGGTGATGGGATGATAATCAAGAGCCCCCTGGGCACCTGTCAGAATTCTGCAGTTTGGAAGCCTGCTCATGCAGAATCTGAATATTTAGCCATGTGATGATTGCTTGTCAGAGGTTTATTCTAAACCTCCTGTATCTGGTGGAATAGATGGCGCTGCCTCCCTCTCCTCCCCTACTTGCTGACCCTGTGTTTGACGCTATCTTCAGCCTCTCTCCAAAACATGGGGGCAAGGGTAGGGAGAAAGAGAATTGGATTTTAAAATCACGGTTAATGATAGAACTATTGTAAAAAGGTTAGAAAAGATGTGTTCTGATGCCTGACCTTCACGGTGTTTTAATCCCAGACACATGAGGAAATCGGAATGAATACAAGCTCATTTTAAGGTTAGAGAACACCGTCTCTGATAAATTAGTCCCTTTGTAGATCTCAAAATTGAATTAAAATACAGCGCTCAGTCATATTTCGGGCTAAGCTGTTACATTTGCATTAAAGGTGTAGGGCTCAAGCATTTTGATGTGGGATTCAGGACTTGGCACAGTTCATGTGGAGTTCAGAATGGTTTTCTCTGCCTATATCGTACTTTATGGGGCAGATTTTAAAATCATATTTCTCAGTTTATGTTAATGTCCTTCTCGGAGACCTAGCAGTGTGGATGTCCCCTCTGCAGACGCACATACTTCCCATTAATGCTAATGGGAGTCAGAACCAACCACACTGGGAGATAAATGATCTCCCAAATCTCTTCTGACCTTATCTAAAGTAACAGGATTGTTAACTCCCATGAACATATTGGCCAAATAAAGCTTTTTTCCCCCACCTCACCTAGAAGAAGAATATAAGAATCAGAGGACCTCTGTGGAGAAACTAACTGCAGCTCAGAACCAGGAGCCACTACCAGAAATAACTCTGCTTGGAAACACATGAATTCTACCTGTCAATCAGGCTACCTGGGCACATCATCCCTTAACCATACCTACACATCGCTGCCTTCCTCTTTTCGTGCTGGGTCAGGCTCTTCCTGCCTCAGTCCTTCCTCTTTCTGTCACCTATTAGGAAATTTCAGTTTTTAAAGTGTTGTGCCTGTTTCAGCAAATCATGTGGCTAGCATAGGCAGGACATACTAATTCTGCATCTATAAATCCACTAAAACGCTTCTGGAAATTGTCCTCAGGTCATGTTTCCTAGTTTTAGACATTCACATATACCATCTTCATGATTTTTTGCATATCCTCCTATAACAATGCATATTTAGTACTTTTCTTTGTACTGACTCATTCTTAAATTCATTTTGAAATACTGTTGTATTTCCATTAATTGCCATTAATGGAAAACCAGTGTTCTCCTATTATACCTTGAAAGAAACAAATAGTTACCAAAATTTAAAAAAATTGTAACTGTAAACTGCCTAAAACTATATCCTATACTTATTTGGGTGAATAGCTATTTGCATGTTACTAGAAGGCAAGAAATAAATTATTTTGTTTGTTAGAATAGGTAGAAGTTATTATTTTAGCAATATTTATAACCACACAAAAATGAGGCAACCATAACATATTTCATCCCTGATATATCTGTAGGCTGTGCACCATGATTCAGTGCAAGATGAGCAGCAGGGAACTGCACAGTTCGTTGGGAATGGTTTTGTCCTGGGGCTTGTGGTATCACTGGGATATGAACTCTGATGGGAAATAGAGGCCTCTCCTTTCTGCCAACTCTTGGGAGAGCCAAGGAAGTCAATACTTATATGAAGGATGATAATAAAATACAGAACATACCTTTTTCCTACCTGTGAAAATACCCTACTTTTAACAATATGAGGCTCACTTCTCTTTGCTAATTATTCTATTTGGGTGGAAACGTCATAAATGTTCATTTCAGCATGATTTAGAATACATGCATATCCATTTAAAAATATATAAACAACAAAACAAATACTAATATTTCTTAGGTGCCAGATACCCTGTTAATTGCTTAGCATGGATTACCACAGTCATCAAAACAACTTCATTTTATGAAAATACGTTTATAAACAAAACAACTATTAATATTTCCTAGGTGCCAGGCACCACACTAATCACTTAACATGAATTTTCACAGTTATCAAAGCAACTCCATGAGATTGGCACTGCTATTATCCCCACACAGGCTAATTATCTTGTCTAAGAGCTAGTAAGTGGTAGAAATGAGATTCAAACCCAGCTCACTCTGACTGGAATCCCTGCCTTTTAACTATGATTTTAAGATGTCAACCTAATATTCTCTTGTATCTCCATAACTCACAAATAATCTATAACAGATCCTAGCTCTGTGTCTAACCAGCTCTGAAACATTGAGATCTCTCTTGGTCCTAAATGATTACTAAGCTTCCTTTAGCCAAAACAGTCATACATTAGCAAAGACCTCTAGCTAGAACTGTGCTTTACAAATATTATCTAACCTCTTTTTCCTTTGCCCATGCAACAGAGTGAACAAGCAGTCAGTCATACACTGATGCTAGTGCTGTGAGGAAGTAATTAATAGACTGAAATAGTTGGAATCAATCTAAACATATATTTAGTTCTAACTCTTGGACTTCCAATCTTCTATCTGCATCGTCACGTATGTTAATGATAAAAAGACTTCCCAAAAGAGTAGTACATTTCCAACTTTGAAAGACCCTAAAATACACAATTAGGTAATCTGTAGTTTTCTTCTTTAAATTAAAGGCAATTTTTTTGATATTTTTATTTGCCTTCATCTATCCTCACAAAGGGAGCTACAAATGGGCAAGAAGGAAATAATATGATATGACTCATCTGTATAAATTACTCAGAAACAGGAAGAATGGGTAAAAAAATTTCCTGGTGCAGGATAAAGAACCAAGAAGAACTCAGAATCAGGATCTGGGTTCAGGTCTCCTTCAGCTACTCGTGACCTTGAGAGAACCACCAACGTGAGCCTCATCTTCTTCAGTTAAATCATTGCCAAGTTCCCTTCAACTCAAAAATCCTATGACAGGGCAATATATAAAGTGAAAGAAATGCAAATGAAATGTAAATTAAGATTTTCTCCTTTTCAATGGTTACTTAGCACTTCCAGCCTGTGCCATGAAGCTAATATTGAAATAGTTTCACTCGTGTGCTTTGCTAACAGCATAAAGGACTTTCTGCTACAAAAATTATAAATCACCCAGGCTATGGTATATGGGAATTTTATTTCCTTAAAACTGACAAGGTTCCCTGAGTGACTAAGGCAAAGCACAGAGGTGATCAAAGCCTTTTATTAGTATAATAAGCCATATCCATATCTCTGAATAAACGGGACAGCTATCTTAAAAATTACCAATGTCATTGTTTAAGCAACGTTTGCTAAAAATAGTACATGAGTCTTGAGTTTTTAATTTGTTGGAATAGTGTTCCTAGACATGAATTTCAAATCTATAGAGACTTGAAAGAAATTTAATTAAAGGATTGAAGATAACATTAGTTACAATACTATAATAGATACAATGGCTATAATTCTCAAAATTGTATTGGATGATTCTGAAATAAGATAGTCTTTCAGTCATATTCATTACCAGCAGTTTTCTAAGAATTATTAATCATATCATGTTTGCTGTGATGAATTAATTTAGCAATACAGTGATATCTGTATATATTAATATGAATGATGCCACTTCTATAGATTACATTATTAGACATGAGGACACATATATTAATATTTGAATTCTTTGGGTTAGCCATTACCTTTCACTACCAAGTTTCCAGTACTGCTAGCAGTTCCAAAATGGTTAGTGGCTATACAGGTATAACTCCCAGCATCTGATTTAGTAACGTTGATGATTCTGAGGTTTCCATCTTCAGAAACGGTAATTCTGAAATCAAAGTAAATGAACCACAAATGGTGAAATTTATCTCATATGACTTATTGCAATTTTTTTCTGTTATTCTGTCATTGTTCAAAGCATAAATCATTGCTACATTATTTGACAGCCTCATCTTTATTTAGGGTATTTGTCTACGTATACATAAACAAAATTGAGATATGTGACTTGTTTAGAGTTTTTAATTCTTTTCTTGCTAAAATGGTCTCAACAGCCAGTTGGAATAACCATTATAAATATTCGATAGGTTGTGACAATTTCTATTTGGTAGCTCTAACCACATTAGGCAAAGGGAAGGCTTATGGTAGATCACCATTAGTCTTGTAACTGCTAATGAGGAATAAGAAAAAAATCCCTTGATAAATCAATTTAAGTCTTTTCATTGAAAGTGTTTTTTTCTAAATGAGAGCCTTAAATTAAATGAGGTATTATTAACATATTTATTTCTGAAATATGTCAGCCAATACATTTTTAATGAGATGTAAAAACTGAACTTAAAAAAAATTAAAATATTCCACAACTCAGTGTGACTTTGGCAGAATAGCAAATGTGGACAGCAAACCTCAGGCCCCACAATTAGGGACAAACATCTACTTTCTGCAGGGAAGAAAATGTTTTTGTTGACAGATGCAAAATCTGGAAGAGGAAGAGTTTTAAAGAACTCTGTTTTCAACGTGACTACCAGAAGAGAAGTAGGAAAATACAAAGATGAGTAAGACAGACAGCTTGGCTTAGAGGCTTGTCAGAGAAATAAAAAACGTACACAGATAGCTCATTCAAGGTAAATGTTTGTTAAATTTCTCTTTTATTTCAAATCTGCCTACATCTTTCCATCTCTTCCACTCCCTCCTTCTCACCTAGTCCATCAAAACAGCCTCCTAATTGGTCTGCCTATTTCTACTCTTGTCCATCAGATCCATTCTTCAGTCAGTGGCCAGATGATCTTTTAAAATTTAAACCGGATTATATCACTCTCCTGGCTTAAAGCTATGTCCTTAGCTCTGCCACTGCATTCTGAAAACTTTTCTTGCTGCAGCCTTATTATAAAGCTTAATGGATCTAGCTTTTTAAAAAGCCTCTCTTGCTTACTATTTTGTTCTAATCTCTACTCTTCAATGAACTCTAGTCACACTGGCCTTCTGCATATTCCTAGAGTATTAGAAACCCTTCCCACTTCAGGGCCTTTGCACTTGCTGTTCTGCCAGCTTTGAACACCCTTCCGTGTATCTGGACATAGCTGTCACCTTCTCACCTTCAGGATCTCAGCGTAGAGGCAGTTTTTCCTTATAGAT
Source organism: Mandrillus leucophaeus (assembly GCF_000951045.1). Lineage (NCBI taxonomy): Eukaryota > Metazoa > Chordata > Mammalia > Primates > Cercopithecidae > Mandrillus > Mandrillus leucophaeus. The sequence continues at coordinate 1,672,116 of NW_012105642.1, read as the reverse complement.
CTTTCCCAACTCACTGTTTACAGTGGGTCTCCCTGTCTCCCTGTTTTCCTGCAGCCACTTTATTTCTTCCCACTAAATTCAATCTGGAAATTTTATTTGTTTGCTTGTTAGTTGTCTTATCACATGGAATGGTAGCATCTCTGAGGGCACGGATGGTGTTCGTCTTACGACTGAACCTCCTGGGTCTAGTACAGAGGATGGCATGTAGTAGATATTAGAAATATTTCTTAAGTGGCTGAGTGAATACATGAATAAATAAATAATCTAAGGGAAAAATCGATAATATGTTGTATGAATTCAGAGTGGTTGAACTACTTGGGCACTAGTGCTAGACTTAACAGAGTCCTTCCAAATCTCTGAAACAAGGGGTCTAGGATGGGCAGAGCCTCACTTCATAGAACTTTTGAGTAAGCATTTTAAAAACACAGGTGAAGACGTAAATGCACGGGGTTACGAATGCTGCATATACTTTTGTGAAGGCTTTTCTGGATGGAGAAGCTACAGTCTTCCCGAAGACCTGGTCCAGATCTATGACTCAATCTGATGAGAGGGTATGAAGGCAGAAGAACTCTACAAAGAATTTTGGAATCAGAGGGATGGGAGTTCACATTCCAGTGCTGTCATTTCTAGCTGTACCACTAAAGGCAACTTACTTAACTTTCTCAGTTTTTACTTCCTCTTCTATGAAATAGAAGTAACAATGTCCATCTTATAGACTGATAGCAAGAATTAGGTAAGATAGGGTCAGCAAGATTCCTAGATGTTTCCTGATATTTACTAGGCAGTGGTTCTCTTTCATCTTTAAAATTGTGTTTGGTAGGCTGGGTGTGGTGGCTCACGCCTGTAATTCTAGCAATTTGGGGGGCTGAGGCAGGAGGATCATTTGAGCTCAGGAGTTTGAGACCAGCCTGGGCAACATGGCAAAACCCTGTCTCTACAAAAAATACAAAAGTTAGCTAGGTGTGCTGGCTTGTGCCTACAGTCCCAACTACTTGAGGGGCTGACGTGGGAGGATGGCTTGAATCTAGGAGGTGGAGGTTGCAGTGAGCCAAGATGGCACCACTACACTCCATCTTAGGAGACAGAGTGAGAACCTATCTCAAAAAAAAAAAAAAAAAAAAAAAAAAGGTGTTATCTTATTTGGTCATTTGTATATATAGGAAACACTGGACAACATCATTTTAATATATTTTCTTTTAACATAGTAATTAAATCAGCCTTATTTTTGTATTTTGACTGTTATTTCTGACAATTTGAAATCAATATGCAAATTAACTGAGTCATCCCAAATCAAGGTACAAGATGCAGACAGGGCACGAGGGCACTTGTGGTTGGGCAGTTTGTACCTGCTGGCGGTGCCTATATTGCTTTCTGGTAGATGCCTGGCATTGGAGGCCTTGGCCTTTGGGCTGGGGTGACCCATGCTCCTTTCCTGGTGGAGGCAAGGGAGCCGAGCTGGAGCCATGGCCAGTGAGGTGGTAACTGTTAGGCCTAACCATTGCTGTTGAAGGATTTGCGGGTCATTATATTTTGCAAACCAGGAAGCATATGGAGCCTCAGGTAAAACAAGTTTTTCAAAGTCTACTGAAATCTGCCCTCAATGATGGCTATTACAGAGATGTCTGAACCCAAAGTGACAAAATAAGAAGCAGAGGTGCAAGACCTCCTGCCAATAAAGAAAGAACAAGTGATGCTCATAAACAAATTACTCTCTTAAATCACATCACTCAGATAAAGGAGAATGTTCTTACATAGCAGCCAAAATTTATGAAGCTAAACATTTACTAGAATATCAAGGTAAAAAAAACAAGTAAATGCATGATGAATTTTAAGTTCTTATTAGTTTACATAGATGACTACCAACTTCTTATAATAAAATGTCTCAAAACTACAATTAAAAAAATAATTTAGCATAAGCTAAATCAAAACTCTGGGTAAAAAAAAGACACAGACAAGAAGGCCTTTTGTTCACTCACATCACAGATACGCATATAACAGTTGCTCAATAAAGACCATCTGATACCTCATTTGCCAAGGAGCAGATGCACTGACAAAAACAGAGTGGAGAACAAATCTTAATTACCTCAATAATAACAAAAATAGCTTTAAAGGAGTTAGTCACATTCCATTTATAAAATAATTTGCTAGAAATTGTGAAATGCTGGCATATGAGAATTAAATATGTAAGGTGACATTTGTGTTTTATGTATGGGCCTATCTTCCATGAGGTAACACTGGCTTGGAGCATATTAAATATTCTGAGGGGTGAGATGACTCTTTAAAAGCAAAAACACCTATTAATAACGTATACCATTAAAAATAGTATCATGACCATTCCAAAAACCTGAAGCCATCGCCTGTATCAAACTCTGACATGCTGAAGGAAATGAATACAGAAACAAGTAAAGGATTTGTCATCAGATGACTTGGATTCTAGCCTTGACTCTGAAACTTGTCAAGTATATAGCATTGCCAAGTTACTCATGCAAACTCTGACACAGTTTCCCAACCTTGGCACTGACGACATTTTGGACTGAACAATTATTTGTCCTAGGGGGGATAATGGGCAGCATCCTTGGCCTGTACCCACTGGACTCCCATAGCTCTAACCCTTCCCCAAGTCATGACAATCAAAAATGTCTCCAGAGATTGTCAAAGATACCCTGGGGGTCAAAATCACCCCAGTTGAGAACTGCAAGTGTAATTCAGTTTTTAAAATCCCTTCTTCTATAATGAGATAAGATAGTTGAAAATTTCGTAACTTAAAGTGCTCCACACTCTTCAAATGTTTTCCCCACCATCATTTCCATCCCTGCTTCCTACTTTTGGTATTGGCACTGCATAAAACCCAGCTAGCTTTTAACAGTCTTAGTACAAGGCTCTCTTTGCCCCTTGTCCTCAGAGTTTCCCTGTCCAATTTCCTATGGGCCTTGTGAAATGACAAAATAATTTTATAAACTGTTTTATTATTAATTTTAAAGATTTCAGTGCCTGATACTGGTTTAGGGTCTTAACTCTCCCATTGTTATTTGCGAAGAGGTAAGAGCCTAACTCTTTTAGAACTCCAGATGAGAGAAGGACAGTGAGGGAGATCGTTTGTAGAAGGGGTAATTTTCAGTAGCCTTCATTAAATCACATCATATTGCTGTGACCACTTATTCTTACTATTATCCAAATGTGGGGGTAATGTGAAGTTTGATAAACTATTCTTTTGAGAAACTCAACCACTTCTTTATATAAGCAATACAGTGTAGTAACTAAGAACATAAACTCTGGAACTAAACTGTCTACGCTCAAATCATGCTTCTACTGCTTAGGAGTTGTGTGACTTTGGGAAAGTTAATCTCTCTGTAACTCAGTTTCCTTGTTTGTAAAAATGGGATGATAAAAGTAACCATATATATCTCATAGAGTTGTTGTAAATATGTGCAGTGCTTAGAATGATGCCTGACACGTAAAATGCACCAGGCAGGACAGGTACCTGGGCATATGTCAGTGAGACAGTCTATTCATATGTCATGAATAGACCAGGTTAGTCATATGTTCTATTAAGTAAAGCTCTGTGCCTTCCTGGACCCATTGTTTCAAGCAATTACAAAGGATTCTGTTAAGGCTAAGACAACTGCTGAGTAGTTCTGCCACTCTGAAGTCCTACAACACATTATGATGCCTCACAAAGCATATGGGTGACACCAAATAGACACAGAAGGGGGATGATATATTGAACTCATTTATTCATAGTTCTTTACTAAATACCTCCTATATACTAGGCTTTGTGCTATTTTTTAGTGATGTGAAATTATTGTTTCTGTTCTCAAGAAGCTCATAATAAGTCATTACTTTTGATAATTATATATCTAGAAATAATGCCAGTGTGTTCTATACGATAACATATACATTTCTATAAGTGCACAGTAAAATGAGCATTACTCTTTTCAATGGTAAAGCTGTTTCACAAACTATCTAGGTATAAAGATGGGCAGGGACCCAGAGCTGGCCAGTCAGGAGACCCTATTCTTTTGTCTGTAGTGATTGGTGTAGAACCATGCCATCAAAACCAGGAGCTCTTTGAGAAAACAATTTCTTTCTGCTGGGATTGTTAAATTTGGAAGATGGGAATCTAGAATTGTTGGCAATTATTTTGCCTACCATATAGACAAAGCATGCCTTAAGGAAGCCAAGCAAAGACAAACAGAGCCCAAGAGAAAGAGAGAGACAAAGAGAAGCAGAGACCTTATGACATTTGTGAGCCCATTTCTGTCCGTGGTGGAAGTCAACACCTTGGATGCCTCAGTTATATAAGCCAATAATTTAAGATATTAGAAACTGGGTTTTCAGCCCTTACAACAGGAAGAGTGCAGTCTTTCCAAGAAATTACTGAACTTGTTCACGTGACAGTGGTAGTAAAAGTAGAATGGAGGGAATGGATTCTGATGATGATTCTGTGATAACTGCCTCGACAGAACTTTTTGGTAGAAGATTGATGAATGCTATCTGTAATGCAAGAAAAACCACACAGCTCTGAATATCAAAAAAAAGTACCTGATATTTCTTCATACACAGCTGTATCACATAATTTTGGCTGTATCTTTCTGCATATAAAGGCTAAGTATACAATCTGACCTGCTGCTTTTAATGTGTTTTATGGGATTTTTTTTTTTTTTTTTTTTGACAGAGTCTTGCTGTGTCACCCAGGCTGGAGTGCAGTGGCACGGTCTTGGCTCACTGCAACCTCCACCTCCCAGGTACATGCGATTCTCTTGCCTCAGCCTCCCTAGTAGCTAGGCATGTACCCCCACGTCTAGCTAATATTTTGTATTTTTAGTAGAGATGGGGTTTCACCATGTAGGCCAGGCTGGTCTCAAACTTCTGACCTCAAGTGATCTGAGGGCCTCAGCCTCCCAAAGTGCTCAAACTCCAGGAGTGAGCCACCACACCCGGCCAATGTTTTATGGGATTTTTATAAGCCAGAAATAAGCTATAAAGCTAGCATTTGCCCTTGGGGTACAAATTTGGCTAGCTCAAGGAAATTTTGAAATGCAACTCATTATAAATACTTAGATATTTTCTTCCTTTCAATTTGGATCCTCTACCAACTTAGAAAAATGGTTTTTCTACTAACATTACATTCTTTTTTTTATATGAATATAGTACCTAAACCCAGTCCAAGGATAGTGACATAGGAGTTAAGGAGAAATTATTTAGGCAGATAGTGAGGGTAGGGGAGTCCTCGGTAAGGTTTTCCTTTTAATGAAAAGCAGCCCCCAAATCATTTTCTTTTCTAACAAAGAGCAGCTTGTAAAATCGAGCTGCAGACACAGACAAACAAGCTTGAAGCTTTTATGGGTGAATGCTGGCAGCTGTGCCAATAGGAAAAGACTACCTGGGACTAGGCATGTTTAAAATAGTGGCTGCATCTTCCCTTCTCTTTGCCAGCCACGTGTACAGCAAGAAGTAGACAACAAGGTGGCGCTGGCCAGGCAAAGACCTCATTTGCATAATATTAGGGTGGGCCAGCCAGCTTCCCCACGAGTTATGTAAACGTCACACCTGGTCTAACCAATCTTTGGGCCCTGTGTAAATCAGATACCGCCTCCTCAAGCCTGTCTATAAAATCCGATGTTCTCCAACACAAGCCGGAAGTCCCATTTGGACGTTCCTCTCTCTTGCAAGAGAGGGAGCTGTTCTCCTTTCTCTTTCTTTTGCCTATTACACTTCGACTCTAAACTCACTCCTTGTGTGTGTCCGTGTCCTTAATTTTCTTGGCATGAGATGTCAAACGTCGGGTATTACCTCAGACAACAACGCAGCTTCAATAGCTTTATTTTCATGTTTGTTTCTGGATGAGATTTCAAAGTTTCCTTTTTGGTCCATCTCATCTTGGTTTCCTCAATTTAGACTACTGACTGACTTGTAGCTATTAGGGTGATATTGAACTTTGAGCTCCTCCTAATACTTATGAATAGTGATGGAGTAAGATAAAAAGAATTGAAAATGTACATCTGTTCTTGGCTTAGAATAGGTTAGTCCTGACCTACCTGTGGGCCCTTTTTAAATTATTGATGGTAACAGAGAAAAGTCAAAGATGATAAAGGAGCAAGTAGTAAAAATAAAGACGTGACACAAGACTTAATTTTCCCTACATGAAAAGAGGTCATCTAATTCACAACACAGTAAATTACCTAGAGCAGAGAGAAGCAGTTGTTCCCTCACTGTCATTTGGAGATTTTGGATCCACAGAGGATAGGAACAAATCTGGACTCATGAGATAAACTGAATCTCTCTTTCTTCATATGAGGCTCTGGGTTGCAGCCATTGAAGAGTTGACATTGTCAGTCCTATAAATCAAAACCAGTCTGGGGACACAGGACATTTAAAAATGCTGATCTTTTCTTTTGGGGGGGCTTTAGTAACATATGACAAAAGCTGCCAACTTCACTCTATCACCCAGAAGAGGAGGATTATCCCCAAATGGAGACCTATGATTTTTCTGAGCAGTTCAGCAGGAAGCCTAACTGCTATAGAGGGAGACAGCATATCCTTGCTTGCCTTTAAGTCACACTGAAACACTTCCTTAGAAATAAATCCCTTTAGAATACAACTTAGAAAACCACTTCTCCCCTTCTGCAGAGAAAGAAATTATGCAGTGATCATTTCCTTTCAACAAACAAAATACACAAAAAAGTGACAAACTGTTTTGTTAAATTTTAAATCATCTTTATTATTGTTAGATCAAGAATAAAGTAGCTCACTTAAAATTATGTGCAATTAAAAAAAAAAAAAAAACTCAAAGGGCCTTAAGAGGCTTCTACTCTCTTTTATACATGATCAGTTCTAGAAAACATGTTTGAAAGTTGAAAGCCTGAAAGTGAAACAACAGATTTACACATTACAAGGGAGGCTAGACTCCTGAAGAGCTAAAATTTATTACAAAATCCCAGACATAGTTAAAATAATTATTGCTACTGTCACCAAGTAGCCCCATTTCTCTAAGATGGTTTAATTATTTTTTTCTCTCTCTTTTTTTCTCATTCCCCTGGTCCCCTACTTCCTACTTAGCCCTTTAGAAATGCAAATACAGCCTTTTACCTCCCCTTCACCAGACACTCCCTACAGGGCAAGTTCATCAACTATGTGCTTAGGCGCTCCAGAAAGAAACTTTCACCCACCCGGAGGCTGCCTCAATTTTACAAAACTCCCTCCCACCAGGAGACTGCCTCAAGAGATATGAAACTCCTTCCCACCTGGTGAGTTTGCAGCCTAGTCCTGTCCACGAAGGTGCCAGCAGTCACAAGCTCGATCACCTAGTAGATAAGGCACTAGAGTATCACCTGTTTTGCTTGCTTCCTCCTCTACCTTTTCAAAGTACCCGCTTTCTGTTCCAAAAGTGAAGTGGTACACTTAAGGCAGGACACCTGTATTTCTTCCCTCAAGCCAGCTTTGGAATAAATCACTTTCTTTATACCAGACCTCACTCTTGTTAATTGAACTTTGCAAGGGGTGAGCGACGAACTTACATTTCGTTAAGACTACTTCTCAGCTCAAGCAAACTTGAAGGATGGCAGAGTGGAGGATGGCAGAGCTGTCACAGGAGGCCTGGCTCCAGGAAGGAAAGACTGCTGACCCCAGGCGCCATCAGCGATGCCCTAGCATGAGGGTGGTTAGACAGGCATCCCCCAACCAAAGGTCTCTCGTACATCATAAGGCAGGACAGAATTGGGCATGTGTCAGCGAGCGCCTCGTTAATAGACCAGAGGAACTTCACAGCCACAGATGTACTTGCTTTTTCTACACAATTAAAATAAAAATCGAATAATTGTGTGATTTCATATAAAAGCCCATTCCTGGCTAATTGTGACATAGGGGAAGATAGCGCAATACTGGCAACATATCCCCTCAGGGCACCAATAGGCTGGAGGAGACGGGCAGCAACCTGATCTTGGGCTTTCTAGCTTCCATCCATTCCTGGCTTGAACCTCTCTTTAATGTTCCTACCAGGCCCCTGCAGGCCTTGGAGACTGTGAACCCTGACTTTAAACCAGCAGCAGCATGTGCCTGAGTACATGGGGCAGTGATTTAGGTTAGCCTGTGGTTATAAGGACATGATCTACCCCCTCTTCAATGTTTCCACTCCAGACATACTGGACAGAGAGAACAGAGCAATGGAGTGGGAAGGGACAATCGGTGTGGTGTGGTAGTAGCTTCCTATGGCTGCCATAGCAACACACCGCAAACCAGGTGCTTTACAACAATAAAGATTTATACTCTGGAAGTGGTGGAGGATGGCAGTCTGACATGAAGGTATTGGCCAGGTTGGTTGCTGCTACAGGCTCTGTGGGAGAAACCTTTGGTTCTCTCTCAGCTTCTGGTGGCTGTTGGCCCTTTTTTTTGGTGTTCCATGTCTTGCAGAGGCATCACTTCAATCTCTGTTTCCATCATCACATGGTGCGGATGTGTGTTTCTTTACGCTGTCTTCCCTCTGTATCCAAATTTCCTTCTCCTTATATAAGGACATCAGTCATTGGATTAGGGCCTATGCAAACCAGTATGACCTCATCTTAACTTGATTACATCTGCAAAGGCCCCAAATAAGGTCACATTTTGAGACTCTGGGTGAATATGATTTTTACAGGGACACTGTTTAACCTGTAACAGGTATCAAGAGAGAAAACCCCCCAAGGCTGTTAACCCTTGTTTGAAGCCCTTAGACAGGGGCAGAGGGAGTGATACGGAGGAGGGGTTCTGCTTCTGTGGGCCTGGCACCACCTCCCATGCCCACTGCTCAGCCTCCTTCCAGCCTGTAGAAGGCTTGGTCTTTCCCCAACAGCAGCTAACAGAGACTTGCAATGATTGCTCTCTCGGTGATACAGCAACAATCAAATGAGGAGTATAAAAGACAGTTTGGGGGTAGTAATGGGTAATGTACAAAAGAATAAAAGTCCAGTAGGAAAAAAAAAGATTAGGGCCTGCCTGCAATTTTAATTTCTTCTGTAATTAACCCAGTTTGTTGATTGGATTAAACTACATCTCCCATTTGATAATTTTCTTGTTACTCTGGCCAAGCAATAAATATTTACTTTAGTATTAAAATTATAACCAAAATTAGACAGGGGAGGGTCTATACCAAAATGGCAACCTATGGTTTTCTAAGCTGTTCTGCCTGGAAGTTGAACTGCTTATGAGAAAGGCGTTGTCTTTACTCGCCCTTGAGGCGACAGCAATACAGCATAATTGTGGAATACAATGCCCAAGAAATAGTCACAATGTGGAAGGAGTGGAGAGGTGGCAATGAAGAGACAAGGATAAAGATTCATATATTCAACCTATCAACAGGAGAATTAGCCTGTGACCGCAAGAGCTGACATATGGATGCAGTACAGGGGTCCCTGGCTTTGTGCCAGTTGAGAAATTAGAAAAGCCTATTGGCATGGGTAGGCTGTATGCTACAGACCTACTTGATACCAAATAACACCAAGACTTTTCTCTGAAAAAAAAAAAAAAAAAAAAAAAAAAAAGACTTGTTTTGGTCTGAATTTCCTTGGCTATCTCTTTTAATAAAATTCAAAAGGTATTTTAACTTTTAACTGAAATTTGCCCAAGCTTACACACTTGATTTCAAAAGATACGTGGAAATTCTCAGCATGATGGGAAGGAGTGAATTATTCTGAATTACAGAAAGAAAGAGATATTGTTTTGTGGTAATGTGCAATTCATAAAGAGTCAATTGAGACCCCTAGAAGATGGCTTTGCTCCCCATCTTATGAAAAAAAAGGTATTTTGGATAACAAATTTAAATGTAGGTCAATAGAGAGACATCTACTCCAGGGGTAATTTCAGGCAAACCTGTCATTGATCTTTCTGTGTAGTCTCTGTGACAGCAATAGACATCACTATTGAACAGACACCCTGGTGACAAAGTTCCCTTAGAGATAATTTGCTTTCCGTTGTAAGATTTGGGTTTAATAAACCGCTGAACAACCTGTGCATTTCAGGCCACCTGAAGAACAAGCTTCGTTCAGACCCTATTGCCCTTGTCTGCAGCATTGCTCAAAAGAAAAAATAAACTTGTGTTTGTTTAACCTGGTTTGATACAGGTTTAACTTCCTCTGAACAACAGTTTGAAAGCCCTTTAAAATAACCTGGAAATAACTCTCTGCCTGGGGCTGGATGAGTATTAAAGATCACAGAGTTAATTTTAATTATTCTTTGTGACACAGTGCATGATGAACATGAGAAATACTTTTCTTGGGCTGGTAAGATTTTGTGATTTTATTTATTCACATGGTAAACATATAACACTGAAAACACCATGTCTTTGGGAAAAGGAAATAAAGTAAAGGACATGTTTGAATGTCATTTTGTCTAAAATTTGTTTCTTAAATTGCTATATTTAATTGATGCAAGATCTCTCCATGTTTCCATTCATATAAGATTTAAAATTCCTTTCTTCTGAGAATTTAGGACCTGAGACAATTTCAACATAATTCCATAAGGCATTGTGAGGATGAATGGGGGTAAGGACAGGAAAGTAATATTATTTAAAGCAATATTATTTGTTATTTTCTATACTTCCATATACTTTTACTAAAGCATCATAATAAGTTATATAACTTTTATAATGAGAAAAAACTTATTAAAATATATAAGGCACTCAGGAAGTTTTATATAACAAAATCAGGACAGTAGAGTAGCTTGTAAAAGAATAGTGTAATAACAAAGTGCAGCTGTCTCTAGAAATAATTAGAAATAAAGAAGACATGGACAGAAATGGACCAAGAGACCCAGAGGAAAACTGTAAATATACTAAGTTGAGTGTTGGGCACATGGAGATGCTTAAGAAGTTTATTACGCATCTACAACATCCTATTGGGTGCTGTTGGATGCTTGCATTTATTATCTCATTTAATCTGCACAATTCTGAGGAGTATCATTATCCTAATTTTTCAGTTAAGAAAAATGAAATCCAGAGAAACAAATTAAAACATCCAAGGTCAATGTAATTTATAAGAAATAGAGTGGAGTTTTGAGCTCAGGGCTCACTATACAGCCTGTACCCTTCTTACCCTGCCATCCTACAGTGTTGGAGGGTATAGGAAAGAAAGAAAATGAGAAGTAAAAAAGGTAACCGCATTTAAGAGATTTTCTTTAAATTTGCCATTAGATCTTTGGTTATAATTAAATAGTTCTCTCTTTTTTTTCTGTTTGCTTTCTAATTTTGCTTGTCGAAATAGCTTTTCCTAATATTGAGAAATCTGTGTCCCTTTTAATGTGTCTGAAAGCAGAAGCAAAAGTAAAGAATATGTGAAAAATAACTTGAAGTTGAAATCACAGAAGCTTCCTTTACCACTTGGTAACTAAAATGCCTGGAAGACAATATTAATTATTAATTAGAAAGAGGGGCCCACTATATAGATTATATAATGTAGTAAGGAGAAGAGATTTCTACAAGACAAATAGCAATATTGGCCATGCCAGAAACAAAAAATGTTTTAATTGTGCACCCAATTCGCAACTCTTTGGTGATTTCAGGATCATGCTTTATTTGCTTCAACCCCTTATACCAGAACATTATAATATTTCTAAGAGAGAAAACTAAAGTGGAATCTACTAGTCCATTCACTTATTACGATAGAACACCACTGTCAAGGTTCACTTAAAATCTCCAAGGTCTCTCCCTGCCCTCTAAAGCAGCTGCATCTTTGCCTTCTGGGAAGCACAGAAACTCAGTATCACCAGCAGTCATCCATTCTAAGCTTTCCTGAACTCCTGACATGTCTCCATTTCGGCCATATTCATGTACTACCAGAGAGCTGAAATCTTTGCCTCTCTATCTGCTAGACATGTGACTTGGGAGTCTCAACGTCTCTGGGCTCCAGACTGCCATCTCTAAAATGGGGGTCATAATTAATGAGCACCTCAATTTCATAGGTTTTTTTGTGAGAAGGTTAAATGTAAAATTCCTGTGAAACATTTATAACTGTGATGATGCATGGTAAACAACTAGTAATTGTTAGCTGCAATGATCATTTCTGTTGTTATTTTTAGCATCATTCTAATAACCAATAGTCACAATATTTTTTAAACGGTTCAGAGTTCAAAATTAAAGAATAAAGGAAACTTGATGTTGCTATGATACATGGAAACCAGTATCCACTTGCCATAAATAGTGGTAATCATAAAAAATAAATGTGGTAAAAACACACCAAAGGTATTATATTCTAGCTAGGTAAACTTGTCTCCCAGGATTCTCAGCCTAGGAACTACTTTTTTTTTTTTTTTTTTTTTTTTTTTTTTGTAAAAGAGGGATTAGTGAGGATTTCAAAAGTGTTTAGACATGCTAGGACCAATCATGAGTTTCCCCTTGATACTCTCAGAAGGAGTGTTAAGAGAACTATGTTGCTCAGTGCTTTTTAGTGTCTGTATACTGTGTACCGTCTGAGATGATCTGAGTACTTGGAGAAGTGCCAATCTTGTACCTTGTGAAACACACATCTATTTCAACCATTCTCCCATGATCAACTTCCTCTTACAATGGTACGAATAAGTATAAACTGTGTTGGGCAAATTGCATAATGGCCAATTCACAACCTTCCAAAGCTGCCGAATCTACTCAACGTGGCATTGATGTTACACTGCCTGAATATATCATCACAGCATTTACCCAAATGATTTCCAGAACTCAAATCCCAGGTCGTATTCATCTCTTGGTCTCCCTATCATTTTACACAGTCCTTTATATACAAACAGGCACACATTAAATATGTTGATTATTGGATTAAAATTCATTTAGTCTTTAGAGACAATGATGACAATTCCTGGGATTAGGACTGATTTCTAACCTTTCTTGATGTGTGGGTAGAGGTCACAGATTACTTAGGATTTGGAGGCAAATTATAACATTCTCCCCCAAAACGAGGCTATGCACAATGGTTTTGAACACTTCCAGGCCTTCGGAAGAATCTCCACATCACAAAACTGAATAGAGAAATCACTGTCTGGGATAAACAGAGATGATACCAAAAAGTTTAGTCTTGAGGGTGTGTCAGCTGTATTTACTTTTTCTGTTAAGCTCAATAAAGCCTGCTATGAGCTGGCGTTAATACTTGGGTGTTCTCTTCCCAGGGATATTATTTTTATGTTTTCTGCACCTTCAGATCTGTTTTGCATAGGGGAAATTTCCATGATCAACTCAAGTCCTTACAGCAATCCTCCTCTCGTTTCTTAATGATTAGACTCAACTATTTTCTTCCTTAGATAGCAAAGAAAGTGATTTCATTTCAAGGAAAAGCCTTTATTCTTTTCAGACAAACCATCTAAAAAGAACTGTGAAGTCGCACAGGTAATGGGTTCCAATAAATAATTCTCATGATGACAGAACATTTAAGGACTTGATATATGAGTCCTCTCCTATTTAATAGCCCAAATCTGCAAGGACCTTTTCCTAATTCCAAGGGGAAGTTGATGACCGAAAAAGAGAAGAGCTTGAGAAAGGAGCAGGAAGCTCTTATTATTAAAAGTGTCTTGGTGGAAAAGTAGAAGGTTGTAATTTAGATGCGACAGTGATAAAGGGAATTTGATAAGGATATGAAGGGGAGGGGTTTGAGGAGAACGGTTCATTGTGAACCTGACCTACTTAAAGCAAAGAAGAGGATAATATCTGAAGATACTTGCACTATGTATATGTAAAGGAGTTTTCTGGCAAATCCTCCTCTAATAATCAGCACACTACATTTACTGAAAAATCTGGTAAACTGGGCTTTTGTATAAATATTAAACTCAAAAGAACTATGAAAGGAAGATAGTGTTCTGAAAACATTGATAACCTCAAGCAACAAACAAAATGTGCTACAACTGTTTCCAAATAATCCACAGCAGCAAATTATTCACATTGGATCCCTGTAATCAGTTTAAAAATGAGATTGGTTAGTATTATCCCTAACGAATCATGCTTTGTTGCACTGTTGAAGTGTCCAATATTTCAGATCAAGTCATGCAGAACTGTTAGACATGTCTACATTGGGTAAATATCAGGAATTTATTAGAATCTTTGAGTGTGTGTGTCCGTATGTGTATATGTAGGAGTGTGTGTGTGTGTGTGTGTGTGTGTGTATGAGTTAGCTGGAAAATTAAGGAGCAGAATGATTTTTAACATTTATGAGTTACAGTGCTATATAAGAAAATGATGTTAATAGCAAATTCATTTTCTTAAAAATTAGGTAACCTGAATAATAAGTGATTTAGGGATACTCGCTTTGTAGTGGTCACATAGCAGAGGGAAACAAAGTTGAAAAGAATATAAAACATTGGGAGGCCTGTATAATTACTCAGCAATCCTACGAAGTATGTGCCATAAATTAGAGCTGCAATTATACCACTGTGCTTGGAAAATAGGAGGCTGGACTTTTTATATAAGCATTCAGGTTTATTTCTTAATATCTATCTCCAGCATAATGTAAAGTGCACTTCTGGAAATGTGGCTATGAGAGTTAATGCTTTCATTGCTGCTATTTACAACCTAGTTTGCAAATTTTTACAGCATCTTCATAGTCACATTTCAGTTAAGTGAAAGAAAGAAATATCTTGCCATTCTTGAAGTTCCTGTTAAGAAAGAGAACCTTAAAACTCACTAGAAGATAAAGTTTTTATGGATCTAAAATTTGCTGTGAACCATATTCCTTTTAGGAAAAATGGCATAAAATTTACCTTTAAAATACAGGCTGTTCCTTCACAATTTTCAACTCTGGTCCTTTCTATAAACAATATACTTTAACATATCTATTGCTAGTGAATTATTTATTCCAAAGTTTCTAGAATTCTGTTTATTGTTTTTCTGTTAGATGTAAAGATTTGCATAGTTTGAAAAAAGTGTTTTGTGAATATAAATTACAATTTGCTAGGTTTCTTGCCAGTTTATGGTACACCACTGAATTTCAGATCACTCACTAGCATTACTCTTCTGATGAAAGAGCAATAAGAAAGGTTATCTATCTATCTATCTATCTATCTATCTATCTATCTATCTATCTATCTAGATAGATAGATATACAGTTGACCCTTGAACAACATGGGTTTGAACTACACGGGTCTGAACTGTGCAAATCCTAAAATACACACATTTTCTTCTACTTCAGCCTACTCAACTTGAGGACGAGGAGGATAAGGACCTGTATGATGATGCACTTCCACTTAACAAACAGGAAATATATTTCTCTCTTCCTTATGATTTTCTTAATAACATTTTTTTTCTTTATTGTAAGAACACAGCATAGGCTGGGCACGGTGGCTCAGGCCTGTAATCCCAGCACTTTGGGAGGCCAAGACGGGAAGATTACCTGAGGTCAGGAGTTTGAGACCAGCCTGGTTAACATGGTGAAACCCTGTCTCTATTAAAAATACAAAATTAGCCGGGCATGGTGGTGGGCGCCTGTAATCCCAGCTACTCGGGAGGCTGAGGCAGGAGAATCACTTGAACCCAGGAGGCAGAGGCTGCAATAAGCCAAAACCACGCCACTGCACTCCAGCCTGGGCAACGGTGTGAGACTCGGTCTCAAAAAAACAAAAAATAATAAAGGATACTGCATATAATCCATATAACATACAAAATATGTGTTAATTGGCTGGGCATGTTGATTCATGCTTGTAATCCCAGCACTTTGAGACACTGAGGTGGGTGGATTACTTGAGCCCAGGTGTTTGAGACCAGACTGAGCACATTGTAAAACCCCATCTATGCAAAAAATACAAAAATTAGCCAGGTATAGTGGTGTGCACCTGTAGTCCTAACAACCTGGGAGGCTGAGGTGGGAGGATTGCTTGAACCCAGGAGGTCAAGGCTGCAGTGAGCTGGGATCAAGCCACTGTACCACTCTAGCATGGGCAACAGAGTGAGATTGTCTTAATTTTTTAAAAAAGTGTTTATAAACTGTTTGTGTTATCATTAAGGCTTTCTAGTCAACAGTGGCCTATTAGTCCAGGTGCAGTGGCTCATGTCTATAATTCTAGTGCTTTGGGAAGCTGAGGCAGTAAGATCACTCAACCCTAGGAGTTTGAGACTAGCCTGGGCAACATAGCTAGACCCTGTTTCTAAAAAAAATATGAAAGAATCAGCTGGGTGTGGGGGCATGTACTTGTAGTCCCAATTATTTGGGAAGGTGAGGCTAGAGGATCACCTGAGCCCAGGAGTTAGAGGTTAAAATGAGCTATGATTATGCTGCTGCACTCCAGCCTGGGTGACAGAGCAAGACTGTCTCTCTTAAACCAACAGCAACAACAGAAACAAAAACAGTATGCTATGGGTAGTTAAGGTTGTGGGGAGTCAAAAGTTATATGTGAATTTCTTTCTGGGCAGAAGGTTGGTATTCCTAACCCCTTAGTTGTTCAAGGATCAACTGTAAGTGTGTGTGGGTGTATATATACGTATTTAATGCCCTACACAGGGGAAGAGTCTGACTGCAATCTGCTTTTGAGTTCTGACACCCATCCAGCTGTTCTCTCACTATCATGCTCCCATGTGGCCTCTCAGACAAGCCCCAATTTATTAGTTTTTAATAATTTTAATGATATTCCTAATTTTTTTAGCCTTCCCCAACAATAAAATAAGAAAGCAAAAGTCTGTCATTGTTGGTCTGTTCTATATTTTAGCCTAAAATGATCAATCCACAGATATTTTGTGAGTACTTACTATATAAAAGACTCTGTGATTACCACTACAGGGGATTCTAAAGGAAAGAAGCAACATCACTCTGATCACAATTTTCCTGTGGATTGGACATCTATTGTATTGTCTGCCCAGCATCCATTTCTCTTTGTCTAGTAATAACAATAACAATAATCCCAATTTTCCTTTGGGAAATCATGTCTCCTCAATTTCAGACTATAGACCATGTACTTTGGGTGGCTGTAACACCATTCTCTGGCTGCTGGGGTGTTCATGTGACATAGGCACGGCCAATGACAAAGCATCACACACTCTTGGTTAAAGTGATTGGTTCAGGAGTGGACACGTGACCTAGTCTAGGCCAATCACGATAAATGTGTGTCATCCTAAGACATCTGTTCAAAAAACTGGAAAAGAGGTATATGTTTTGTGCTGGGGTTACTAAAATGGTAGATAATCCGCTAGGGGTCATTCATCATTTCATCAGGGAATGGCTTGACTGAGAATGAAACCAACAGAAATCAAGTCTTGATGATATTCCCTTAGCACATACAGCAAACCCTGAAATTTTCAGATATGTGAGCCAGTAGATTCCCTTTGAAATATTATGAAAATAATGTAGAATGAGATGATGGTGATAGTTGCAAAACTTAGTACATTTACTAAAAATCATTGCGTTGTACACTAAAAATGAGTGAATTTTATGGAATGTAAATTATACTTCAATAAAGTTGTCAAAAATGCCTGATAAGCCAGTTTGAGTTGGATTTTAGTCATTTGCAACCTGAAGAGTTGTGATGAACACAGTGTCCCTTGTGAGACAGTGTATACAGAGGAAACAATATCTGTGTGTCCACAGATGATGCATCAGATGGCTGAAACATCAGAAGCAGGGGGTCAACATGGGTGCCCATCCTGATTATAACTGTCCACCACCTTGACTTTCTCCTCACCAGTATATAAGCTCATAGTCCTTTTGCTCTCTGTGTTCAAAACCTAGCACAGTAATGACTCAGAGAGGCTGTAAACAAGTTTGCTCTCGTGGTGGTGGTGGTGGTAGTAGAGGAGGACTCTTCTTGTGACTTTCCTTTTAGTGGCTGATCACAAAAAGTTTTTTCTCACTTATAACACAATTATTCAGAGTTCAGGATTCATCTTTAGTGCTATTTCTGTTTTTCAGAAAATTCAGGCAAAACATTACTTAACAAGAGGAACTCTGGACAGTCAAGTGCATCAACTAAACTGGGAGAAACCATCCAGATAACTGCCAAGTTCTTCATCTCACTTTGTCTGTGTAGCTATAGTCTGTGGAGGGATTGTACCCTGTAAACATTTAGGTTGGCCTTTCTACATTTTTTTCCTTGGTTTTGATGCGCTTCTTTGGTTGTTTAGGCATACATCCAAAGCAGAAAATGATAGATTCCGATATTTACTTTTGAGGAGGGAGCAAAAAGCACATTGTAATCAACTTCCAAGAAACTTAAAAAGTGATTTTTTCCTGTGAGGAGAAATATGGTCATGCCCACAGATTCTGTGCTCCATTCAGCTGCTGACAAACCAGTTTTGGAACTGTTCTTGAGATTAGCACAGAAAACAGCAAATGCAATCTCAGCTTGTTTGTTCCAGCTGATACCATCTGAACAGAAACCCAAAGGCAAGGGCTTTTGAGATAAGGCAGACTTCCCTAACTTTCAACTGAAAATGGTCATGGTTCATAGACAGATGACCCATCCCACTTTTAACTGGCACAGCATGAAGTACAAAAGGCAGCACAACTTTGTCACTTTCATTTTAAGTAAAATCTCAACCAAAATCCTTGTCAGTAAAAAAAAAAAAAAAAAAAAGCAAACAAAACTCCTCTGAAGTAGGTATTTGAAAAACAAAATGCCTTTCTTTCCAGATTTAGACTTTGAGAATGTGTCCATACACACACCAGTTTCTACTGAATTCACCACTAATTTACTGATTAATCATGGGTAAGTTGTATAGTTTCTTCCTCTGAAAAATGATATTGAAACTGCCATTGCAGAATTATAACTGAGACAGTGAAAAGAGATCTGACCTAAACAGCTCCATCTTGCTTCTAACCTCCAAGCTGTCCTTGTTCACTCCTGGGCACTGGGATGGAAACTAACTTTGGGAGGAACTCAGTTTATAGTTTATAGTTTAAAACAAAGACAATAGCCCTTTCCCACAACAAACCCCATTCTTGCCTGGGGATTAGACTGCCTTTGTAGGCTAACAAATTAGCCTACAAGATTAGAAATTATGGTTTAGGAGTCATGAGGCCAGAGGCTACAAGATTCTGCCCTCCCCAAACTGCTCTTGGGGATAATATTACTATTATAAAATTCAAGACCAGTGCTTGAGACATTTTGCACACCCTGCACTCAATGGATCAGCTGGCTCCACCCAGATCAATAAACTGGCTCATCTGATTTTATAGACCCCACCCAGGAACTGACTCAGTGCAAGAAGACAGCTACGACTTCCTATGTGTTCCTCTCCAACTCAACCAATCAGAACTCCTTACTCATGCCTCCACTCCCCACCGACCCACCAAATTATCCTTAAAAACTCTGATACCCCAATGCTCGGGGAGAATGATTTGAGTAATAGTAAAACTCCTGTCTCCTACATAGCCAGCTCTGAATGAATTACTCTTTCTCTATTGCAATTCCCCTGTCTTGATAAACCTGCTCTGTGTAGGCAGCAGGCAGAGTGAACCCATTGGGCCGTTACGATATGGCTGAACTTAAGTGTCTTATGGCTTTGAAAGTCCACCAGTCAATATAGTCAAAATTCAGACATTTTAGCAAAAGGAAACATAACTTGGCTGATTAAAATAATCTGTCTATGTAGAGAAGATTCAATGCCTTCTATTTATTCTTTCTTCATTAAAATGTGTATTTAATTATGGGTACATAATAGGCATATATATTTATGGGATACATGTGACATTTTGATACAGGCATATAATGTGTAATGATCCCATCAGGGTAACTGAGGTATCCATAACCTCATTTATCATTTCTCTGTATTAGGAACGTTCAAATTTGGTCCTTTTAGTTATTTTAAAATATGCAATAAATTATTGTTGACTATAGTCACCCCATTGTGTTATTGAATAATAGATTTTCTTCATTCTGTCTAACTATATTTTTGTATCCATTAACCATCACCCCTTTTCTACCCCTCCCTCCTTCTGGTAATTATTATTCTACTTTCTGTCTCCATGAGTTCAATTGTTTTAATTTTTAGCTTCTACATGTGGGTGAGAACGTGCAAAATTTGTCTTTCTGTGCTGGAATGCCTTTTATTTTGTACAACTGAAACTAAATTCAAATGATCAATTGTTTATAGGAAACCTATCCCCCACTCCTCCAAAAATCCAAATATGTCTAACTGAGGTTTATACTAGCTATCAATGGTAAAAAAAAATAAAGTTAACTGAAAAATTGAGATTCCCAAACAGTTAACAGCCAATATTTATTTTTAAAATTTGATACTAATGGGTTTAATCCCCCCTTCCTTTCTTCCCTCTCTCCTTCTTTTCATCTCCGATTCATTCAGTGGCTAATAGTGCTCACTACCTATGGTAATGTCTCAGTCAATAAAGATGAATTGGAAATAATCCTTCCCTTTAAGAAATTCACAGTCTGGTGAATTTCCACTATCACCACCAATAAATATGAGACAGATAAAATAATGTGGTTACCTGAAATGATATATGTATCTATAGAGTATCCTGAAAACATAACAGAGATCCTGGATGGGGATGAATCAATGAAAATTTTTCATGGAGATGAACTGATTCTTAAGTGATATGTGACAACATGTGGAAAAGGTGGTAGCTCATTGTCAGAGCATTAACTGTGAGGCAGAAAGGGGGCTGGCAGGTTCAGAAAGGGGTCAGGTCACAAAGACCCTTGCCAGTCACGTAGGAAGCAAAGACTTTATCCTAGGATGAGAACCTAAGGCATGGGAGTGATACCATCAGATTTGCATTTTGGAAAGATCATGCTGGTGAATGAATGAGGAAAATCAATTTGGGTATAAGAAGAAGCCAGTGGAAACCAGGCAGAAAAGTTCCTGCAAGCGTCCAGGCACATGCTGTCCAAGAGATGGCTAAGCAAATGGGGCTACTTAAACTTAGGTTAAAATTAAGGATAATTAAAATGTCTCTTCCTCAGTTGCATTGGTCCCTTTCCAGGTGCTCGATGCCCACATATGGCAAGTGGCTACTGTATTGGATTAGCACAGACATAGAATATTTCCATCACCAGAAAAAGTGCTACTAGACACCACCAGACTAGACAAGAGAAAACCTGAACTAAGGCAGCAGTGGCCAGGAGGAGCACAAAACAACACAACTTAGGAGGAGAATTAAGTATTGATTGGATGGTGTGAAATAAGGCTCAGACATGCTCGTCTGCAATGAGACAAAGAATGCGGGAGGAAGTTTTGTATGATAGTGATGATCAGCTGAATATAAGTTTATTGATTCTGAGAGCACACAGGTAGAAAATGATTCCCAAGATAATGCCTTAATTCTATAATTTCATTTTTTAAACATGGCACACTGTGACAGAATCACAGACCACTGGAGTTGGGAAGGGCCAATCATTCCATTTACACATCAGAAAACCTGGTAAGAGCTTTTTCTCATTCACTGCTGTATCTTCAGCCCCTCGAGTAGGGCGTGATGGATGCACAGTTAAATTTACTGTGAATGAGTGGGTGAATGTGGTCCAGACAGATGATGTGAAGGGGGAACAACTGCAGTTTGTGGAATGAGAAACATGGTTAAATTTCTAGTTGTGCAACTTCAATTAAAGATGTAAGTTTTCTCAACCTCGGTTTCCTCATCTATACCTGAAGAATTGGGTCTTTGTAGGGATTTTTAAAAATTAATTTACAAATAAGTTCTTTGAAAACTACAAAGTGCCACACTTGCTTAAAACTGGTATTTGTTGTTATTATCCAGGATTATCTAGTTCCTTAAAGTTTGTTTTGAGGTCAGCAGCTATGTTACATATGGGAGCTTATAAGAAAAACACAATCTCAGGCCCATCCCAAACTTTCTGAATCAGATTCTGCATTTTATTAAGGTTCTTAGGTGGTCTACACGCTCAAAAAGTCAGAGAAACACTGAACTATATATTAGGAGACTGGAATTTCACCTAAAGTCTCCCAATTTCAGAGATCAATCAATGGAAGAGTTGACACAGTTACTAAGCAATCTGGTGAAAAACATATATAATTTGAAGTCTGATTTATTCACATTGGATGTTCATAATTAAACTGATGGCCCTGAGAAATTGCTAGATCCCAGTCTAATTTTCTTACGCAGGACTAGTCTCAGTGGTGGCCAAATTTCTCCAATGACATTGCCGATTACTTTGGGTGGATGTAAGATGCCAATTGCTTTTCCTGATGATAGGAAATTGAGAGGAAAAGTTCACATATTGTTTGTCAGTCAGGGTCTGAACATAAATATCCCTGAAATATAAATGTCTCTGTGAATGTTCATAAACATTAACAGTGCAAATATGGTATTGCATTCATGAAACATATTTGTAATAAGAACCTACTATGTGTCAGGCGATGTACTAAAGATGCAATAGTGAACAAAACTGATATGGTTCCTCCCTTCATGAAACTTAAACTCTATTGGAAAAGACAATTTATTCTGTGTATGACCATTCTTTAATTCACCAATTCAACAAATACTTCTTGAGCATCTACTGTGGGCCCTGAACTCTTCTGGGAATTAGGTATCCAACAATAAATAAGACAAATAATGCCATTAGTCTTAAGGATCTCATATTTCAGTGGAAGGAAAGATTAACAATAAAGCAAATAAAGCAAATACGAATGTGATAAGGGAGTGCAGCAATATGTGCTAAGAGGAAAATATGGACAGTCTTATGATAGAAATGGACTTTTGGTGTGTGTTGGGGGCACAAAAGACGATGGTATTTCTTCAGGTGAAACATAGAAGGCCTCTCTTTGTATTATTTGTGCTAAGATCTAATTGATGATAAGTAGTGGTCAGGCAAAGAATGATGAATGAGAGAGAACATCAAGTGCAAAGGCCCTAAGGAAACAGCAGGATTTGTGTTTTCCTGAAACAGAAAGAAAGCCATTGGGATGGGTGAGTGGAGTGGTAAGAAATGAGACTGACTGCTAAGGGTTGGGCTAGATCATATAGTAAGAAATTTAGATTTTCCTTCTAGACCAACTTGATGCCAAATAATCACATGCATACATGTAAAATTATATCATATGAGGTATGGTAAAGGAAAAGTACATAGTATTGTAAATATCTATAAAAGGGAAATTGAGCCTCAGTAAAAGGTAATAAGAGTGAGGTCTGAAGCAAAAGGAAGTATTAACTAGGCAATAACAGAAAGTAGAAGAGTGCATTCTAGGCACAGGAAGAGATATGATCATGATGGGGGCAGATGTGGCATAGACTAGACTAGAGAAATGGTGAGAAAATTACTAGGTTTTAGGTGACTTTAAATTCAGTATGATTCGATGGGCAGATGAGAGTGTCAAAAATGTGAACATAATCCTGGGCAGCATTAATAGATATATGGCATCCAGAATGCGTGAGGGGATAACCTCGTTCTACTCTGTGCTGATCAAAGTGCAGCTGGAGCTACAAGGCACCACCATTTGAGAGGGTTGTTGAAAAAATTAACACCGACTAAGTGGGCAGCCAAGGACACTGGATGATTCACAGGATCAAGATGGATGGGACTCAAAGGCACTTCACATGAAGATGACAGAATGGTGTTCAACATTATTTTAATTGTTGTTGTTTTCGACTGCTCAGCATCCATTTTCCCGTTTTCATAGTACTCATATGTACTTTTGAGGACAGCTGTTTCCACTGGATTCAATCTGGTAAGGCTGTGGTCAGAGGCCCTCCCTTTCCCTGTGTCTTACGACCAAAGCTACAATAGTCACACATACTGCTTCCTCCTGGAACAGCAGGACAAAGAACCTGATGAACTCAGCAGGGGCACCCTGATCAAACTATTCCTGTAAATAAACAGCTTCTGCCTTTCCTGTTTCCTAATCCCAGAGAGACACCTTAGATTCATTTAGTTTCAAAACTGCTTCTTCCAGGGGTTTTCTAAGTCCCTCCTATCCTTCCAATAAAATTCCTGTTTGCTTGAGTTAGCTAGAGTTATTTTGGTTAATTGCAAACCAAGAATGCTGATACATTTAGCTTGGTGAACAAAGAAATGACTTGGGTGAACCTGGGGACAGAAGAGCTGCTGTCTTTGAATATTTGGAAGACTGTCACAGAATAGAAAGCTGGGATTTCCTGTGCTGCACCAGGAGTCTGGCTTAAAAGTGAATGGCTCTATCTAAGGATAAACATTTTATTACACAAAAATTCCCTAAGGGGCATAATTCTTCACAGAAATTTCTATTACTGGAAGTGTTTTTGGCAGAAAAGATCCAGATAAGTTAGGTTTTTCCTGGAGGAAATTCAAGAATCAGATAGGGTTGACCTAAATAATTTTGAAGGTCCAGAGATTCTATAAGTCTTGGGGTTCTAATGACATCTTTCATACAACTTAAAATTTCAAATGTAATTGTCTTTGACATGTTTTTGCAAGTCTATTTTCCCCAAGCTTAAAAAGACTTTGATGAAGAAGAAAAAGGCAATGGATTTTTATAGGAAGTGCCACTGAAAGCAGGAACACAAAAATTTTGAGTATCAAATGGATTGCAGAAGTTAAGACATGCTTTCTAGAAGAGTTCCCCTCTACACAATGTTTTTCAAAGTTTATCCAAATGGATGGCTTTGTTTTCACCCTCAAAGCATTGCACCATGGTTAAACTCCAGTCTGCTTATTTCATTCTCTCTACACCCTGTTTAAAGCATTTTAGATTAATAGTAGCCTTTGTTTCCCTAGCCATTAAGCAGTGTTGTTGTGTGTGACCTAAAAGGATGGCTGTTTTCTAATAACAAGGTGGTTTGGTTAAGAGGTGGGTATGTGGTTTCTAGCAGGGATTTAACAACATTTGATATAATATGCACTGAGGAAAATAAAAATATTTTTATTTTATGTAAGGTATGCTCTCAGGGGTTGTCATTTGCTATAAGGAGACAGTCCTACAGTTTTTCAACAGTTGCTGAAAAACTACTGTACAAGACACTGTCCATTATATTAGCAGATATCCCTTGTCTAAAGATCTGTATCAGTTAGCTATCACCACATAACAAACAACCCCCAAACTCAGTTGCTTAAAGTAACAAGACTTTTCATTGCTCATGAGTCTATGCTTCAGCTAGGTGTTGGCTGGGGTGATGAGGGGGACTAGGCCATTTGTCTCCTCTTCATTCAATAGGCCTTCTTTATCTTGTTTGCATGGTAGCGAAAGGATTTGAAAAGCAGCAAGGGGTAGGCTCCAATGTGCAAGGACTTTTAAAATCATTTGCTTGCATCAATTCTACCACCATTTCATTGGCCAAAGCAATCAGTCTGGTCAAGTCAAGAGTGAAAGTGGGGGACATGATGCATGACATGTGCAAAGCAGGGGCCATTACTGCAATCAATGTGCTCCTGGATTCAAGTAATACATTTAATTTATAATTTAAAGCCAGGAGAAAGTTGTCTCTCTTCAACACTGTTTTTCATATAATGAACTTTATTTAACAGCTTGCCAATTTCTCTTTTGGCTCAGAATCCTAGGAAACTCAAAACATTAACAATACTAGTTAAGTCATTATTAAAGTACACTTTCCCCTTCTTCTACAGGTCTAAACGTTTTATTTTAACAGGCCTATTATATATAACTTGTATTATAAGCTGCCTCTAGTATTTTGCTTTTATTTTTGCTTTTGAGAGAGTAAATTAACCAAAAAAAACCTTCAAAACCTGTATTCATCTAAAGTATGACTCTTGTCCATGCAGTACGTATAGACATGTGAAATATTTGCAGATAAGAAAAGAGAGAGATGCTCTTTTAAAGGGGCATTAGTCATTATTACATATTACATTCTCCTGGTTCTATCATGAACTGAAGTGACAACTGTACACCTTGACAAAAGTTTTCCAGGGAATTATCTCAAACCAATTTTCACTAGGGATGTAGCCTTTCACAATCTCCACAGGTTCAAAAAGAGGAATATTTTAAAATTCAGAGCCCACACCTAAGAAGGTGAGAGACGTTAAGAAAATTCATCTGAAAATGAAGTTCTTCATTTCATTTTGGAATATTTTCTTCTAAAGATATCATGAGACAGATTTTCAAAGGACTTTGAAGATAGAGCTGCAGTGTTTCATGCCCATGTGATTGAGTCCAGGAAATATTACCTGAGTCTTGGCAGCTGAATTTGAAATGCTGACTTGAAATGTTTTCATTGAAGTTGTACCAACATTAAATAGAACTAGAAAGTTACTTAAGCTGGTTTTAACATTTTCTTACGAATTTCCTCTTAACTGACAGCAAACTCTCATACCTAGGGAGACAAAAACTTAATAGGTGTTAAAAAGTCTTTGGGGAAATTTATGTCTGGAATAAACCAGGAGATTTTTACAGATCCCAAATTGTTTCTGATTAGCAGAAGATTTTTTTTTGATAAATCAGTCACTTAAAAATTAATATGATTCTAAAAATAAAAGAACAGATTTCTCAGTTACATGTGCTCTGGGCTAGATATTAATCTAATGGAAATAATTTATATTGAAATAATAATTAGATGGTATACACTGTTTCTAAAGCCAAGGGTTAGCTCCTCAATGATTTCTTTCTAAAATATGTTGATAGGTAAAATTACGAAAAGGGCTTTCAAAGTTATGACCAAGAACTCATAAATACCTGTGGAGACTTAAAGACTGTATGGTCTTATCGTGCTGAAATGCAATTAGGTGTTTACATTTTTAAAGGGTTTTTCACAGACCCTCTATAGATACCATAAACTGGAAATAGACTGCCTTCTGAAAACTTGCTCTGAAAATATTATGTTTTTAAATATATTTTCCCCTAGAAGCTACTTTCCTTGACCTAAAAGGACTTTGCAGGACTATATGCTTTTCTTGATGTCATGATATTGCTGTAGTTTCTTGTAATGATATTTATTTCTATGCCCAAAGGAATAGTTTATAGCTAACCTTAACTGCATACATATTTTACTTAGCATGGTCTGGGGAAAGGCTCTGACACAGACACTGAGAGCTTTGCTTTCAATTTCTGCCTCAGTTGTTCTCATTGCATATGTGTCTTTGTATATATGTAGATACTCAAATGACTACTGACCCTTCTGTTCCCTGGAGGCACAGTTTTTGTCAAACAAGTTATTTGGGCAAGATAACTAGTCAATGGAATGCTATTCCATCTTTCTGTCAGTTGCTCTGGAGTTATAAAGGAATCCATAAGTTCATAAAATGTAGACTTCCTAGGTTGAACATTAGTTCCCTGCTTTACTCATAGCATACCCAGAATACCCCTCCACAACCTTTCTACAAATGTACTGCTTACTTATTATGTAAGGACCTCTTACGTGTTGCCTCTTTTATGAAGCTGTCTCTGCTTCCTGCAGCTGGAAGTCTTTCTGCCTCCCCTGCATTCTTGCAGCCTGTGATTTTACCACTTCTTAAGGGGATTCTTGCTTTCTGTATTGTATTATAATGCTTACATTTTATAAGCTATGGGCGGTAGACCTTATAGACCTTATCTATAAAGGGTAGACCTTATCCTTTTTTTTTTTTTAAATGCAGATTGTTTACGCTATGGTTTAGAAGAGGCACATTGCAAAGGTAGCAGGCAAAGTGCTGCTTGGGCTGCCATGAGAATTCAATAGTCTGAGTTATGCCAGTGAATTTCCATGGTCCAATATCTAGGCCTCACCCTGAAGGTTCAGAACTTACCTTGCATGGGTCATAAAGTAATCAGACTGATTACTTAAAATATATAAGAACTCATGAGAAACTAGTATATAAAATGGGGTGCTCACTTATTAATGTACCATGTGAAATAAAACTGCCATTCAGCCGGTTTAACTGGCACTTTCTTTCCTAATAAACCAGTGGTTCTTAATTGGAGGCAGTACTGCCTCTTACAGCATGTTTGGGAGGCATGGAGGTTTTCTGTTTGTCAGAATGATTAGGAATGCCTGGGCCTAGGGATGCTACAGTCTTGCAATATGTGGAAACATCCATTTGAAATGCAACAGCCTCCCATTAGAGAAACACTAAATTAGAAATCCATTAGACAAATCAAAATATCATCAAGAGGCCAGTCACAGTGGCTCTTAGAACTACCAGTCAACCCAGGAATCCCATTACTGAATATATACCCAAAGAAAAATAAGTGGTTCTACCAAAAAGACATATGCACTTTATGTTCATCGCAGCACTAATTACAATAGCAAAGAAATGGAATCAACCTAAGTGCCCACTGATAGTGTACTGGATAGAGAAAATGCAATACATATACACCATGGAATACTATGCAGCCATATAAAAGAACAAAATCATGTCCTTTGTCACAATATAGAGACAGTGGGAGACCATTATCCTAAGCAAACTAACACAGAAATAGAAAACCAAACACCACATGTTCTTATTAGCGGGAGCTAAACATTGAGCACACGTGGACATAGAATGGGAACAACAGACGCTGGGAACTACTAGAGTCAGGAGGGTGGGGAGGGGCTGTGAGCTGAAAAACTACCTATTGGGTACTATGCTGACTACATGGGTGATGGGGCCATCTGTAGTCCAAACCTCACCATCACACAATATACCCATGTTACAAACCTGAACGTGCACTCTCTGAATCCAAAATAAAGTTGAAATAAAAAAAGAAGACATACAAATGGCCAAAGGTATGTGAAAAGGTGCTCAGTATCACTAATCATCAGAGAAATGCAAATCAAAACCACAATAAGATATCTTCTCACACCTGTTAGAATGGCTACTATGAAAAAGACAAGAGACAACAAGCATTGGCTAGGGTGTGGAAAAAAGGTAACACCTGTACACTGTTGATAGGAATGTAAATTGGTATAGCCATGATGGAAAATAGTATGGTTGTTTAAAAAAAAAATTAAATTAGAACTACCATATAATTCAGCAATCCCACTTCTGGGTATATATTCAAAGAAAATGAAATTAGTATGTTGAAGAACTATCTGCACTCCCATATTCATTAGAGCATTATTCATAATAGCCAAGACATAAAAACAACGTAAGTGTCCATTACTGGATTAACTGATAAAGAAACTAGTAAATACATACAGTGGAATATTACTCAGCCATAAAAAGAAAGAAATCCTGCCATTTGCAGCAACAAGGATGAACCTGGAATATATTATGTTAAGAGAAATAAACCAGGCACAGAAAGACAAATAGTGTATAATGTCACTTACATGTGAAATCTAAAAAAGTAGAGCTCATAGAAGCAGAGAGTAGAGCTGTGGTTGCTAGGCACTCTGGAGGTGGGGGAAATAAATGGGAAGATGTTGGTTAAAGAGTATAAAATTGCAGTTATAAGATGAACAATTCTGGGGGTCTAATGTACAATCTAGGTGGTGATGAATGCGTTAATGAATTTAATTGTGGTAATTACTACATAATATATACACAAGTCATGTTGTACACCTTGAATATTGAATCCTTATCAATTAAATAATTAAAAATAAAAAATAAAATCAATATCATTTACCTATTAAAAATAAAAAAGAAGTAACATTCCCATCATTTATTAACTTAGATGTGAGTATATATTGCTTCTTTGATTTTTGTCTTTGCCTATTTTCCATTTTTTATATCTTTTTTATTGTGGTAAAATATATATAACATAAAAAATGCTATTTTAATTATTTTTAGGTGTTTAATTCAGTGACATTAAGTACTTTCACACTGTTGTGCAACTATCCACCATCCATCTTCAGAACCTTTTCATCATCTCTAACAAACTCTTTACCCATCTAAACAGTGACTCCCCATGACCCCCTTCCCAGTACCTGGTAACCATCATTCTACTTTCTGTCTCTATCCATTTGCCTATTCTAGGTACTTCATATAAATGCAATTATGCAATATTTCTCCTTTTGTGTTCAGTTTATTTCATTTAACATAAAGTTTTCAAGGTTTATCCATGTGGCAGCATGTGTTAGAATTTCATTCCTAGTTAAGGCTGAAAAATATTCTGTGTATACCCCAGTATGTTTATTCATTCTTCTGTCAATAGACATTTGGGCTGTTTCCACTTTTTGATTATTATGAATAATGCTGCTATGAACATGGATGTACAAATATCTATCTGAGTTCTTGCTTTTAATTCTGGAGTAATCTCTACAAGTGGAATTGTTAAATCATATGGTAATTCTACTTTTAATTTTTTTGAGGACATGTCATGATGTTGATGCTGAATCATTTTACATCCCCACTAGCAGTGCAAAATTCTTCCAATTGCCCTTGGAAGAAATTAGAAGAAATTCCCATTTCTTCACAATATCTGTCATTTTTGACCATTCCTTTTGTTCAAACAGTTGTGTCCAGCATCCATTAGCACTATATCCAATAACAGCCACTTAAAAATCTATCCCTCTTTCAGTCTCTGCCATGAGATATTAGTAGGCTCCACTATTAAATGCTGGCATGAAGCATAGGGCCCAGGCTTAAATTAATCCAAGCATTTCATGTCTTCTGGCTATAGTGATTAGTTAGGGATAATTACATGACTCAGTCAAAGTCAGTAAGACTTTTCCTGCGACTTTCTGGAAAATGATTCTCACTCTGTCCTTCTGGAATTGAATATCTGAATATTTAATGTCTAGAGCTGCTGCAGCCATTTTGTGGTAATGAGGATGACACCTGTCTAAGAACTGAGTCAACGTGGTGGATAGAAGAGATGAGTTTGTGTTTATTTTGTCACTTGAAATCAGAAGAGGCCTAATAAACACCACGTGACTGACACATGCAATTACCATTTACTGTGCTGCTAGTTCAGTCATGCTAATAAATAAGATTTAGGTGCACTTTAGCGTTGAGTCTTGGGAAATAGCTTATTTTTATGGCTGATTTTGCATCTAATCTTGCTCATTATGTATGACTTTTAAAGTTCATCTCTAAGATTTTGGTGAGCACCTGGCTGTCTCTTCTGTCTACAGTTTTTTAGTGGTCCATTTAACTTTGTAATGTTTTATAAGACTTTTCATGGCAGATTTGCCCTCTTGATTATTTCTGCTTTAGCTAATATCAAAATGAGGTTGCGCTGCTGGATAACATGGCTGCTATTGTCCACCACCCATTTCTTCCTTCAAAATATTCTAGGTGATTGGGGTGGTGCAGGGCTGAGGGCGGGAGGTAGGGAATGAGAGTACAGTTAAACATTAGCTTTAAAACCTATTTGATTCTGACAGTCAGAATTCTTATAGTGAGAGAAAACGATTAGAGAACAAAAAACCAAGATTTTAAAACCTAAACAAAATTGTCCAGAGACAGAAACTCAAAATTAATACTAGGCAGACAGGATGAAAACACTAGAAAACTCCATATGGAATTTTGGTAACCAGTTACTAGGCCCAGATTGCATGACTATCAGGTTATTGCATTGCAAGATTAAATGCACTAAAGCTGTAGGTCTTTGCTATCCATCCCAGGCATAAAAGGTTCTGACTCTAATATATGAACTGCCCTCCCCCTCAGTGAATGGGGGAGAGACAAATCAGGGATTGTTGGCTCTATTGATTTGGATGACACATGTTCTCTGAACCACCTAGAGGGATTCTCTGTGGACTGAATGAAATTCAAAGGTCAGAGAAAAAAAACTGATAAATATAATTGCAGTTTCTTTGCAGCACTGTATTTGATGACAAGACATTTGACACAATGACAATTTAGTATGTGGAAAAAGAGAGAAAGGCCAGACATACTGTCCATCTGTAGTAATTGATCTTTTGCAAGTTCCCAATGCGCACTGAGAGACAACTTTCATAAATAGCTTCTTCCTATAACCTAAAGGGAGAAGGTGAAAGACCTTGTTCATTTTGGTGAAGTTTCCTCTTTCTCTCCCGAGGACAGGCTGACATAAGGACATCAAGCAGAGGCATCAGAGGATGCTGGGTGATGTCTAGGCAATCAAGATAAGGTTTCTGAATGGAAACTCAATTTCCCTAGGTTAGTTTTACAAAGCCGCAATTATCTTGTGTGACATCTAAATAAATCTCCATTTTGGAAAGGATTATGCATAATTTAGAAAAGTTAATTTGGGAATGAATGATTCAGAAATACTCCATTCCCTGTGTAGTATGAAAACCAAAAAGTGTTCCTAAGAATCGACTTAATTTAGAAAACTTATTTCCTAGATAATTGGCCCTAAACATTTTATCTAGATTCTTAGCATGGTACTTGGCAAATGATGTAGTCACCAAATAATATTTGAATGAATGAATCAATGCATTAATGACTCAATTAATCAATGAATCCCTCTAGGTGATTCAGAGAACATGTGTCATCCAAATCAATAGGCCCAAAAAAGTTTTACTGCTTTCCTCTCCTTTCACTGAGGGGGAAGACACTTTATATGTTGGAGTCAGAACATTTTTGCCTAGGACAGATTGCAAAGACCTAGGTAGGTGTTGAATATATCATTCAATATACTCAAATTCTGGGAGAATTGCAGGCTGGAAATATAAAAGACGTCTCCAGTATTTAGGAAAGTTGGAAGGCTATAGACTAGAGGAAGACACCGAGGAAGACGAGACATATACAAAAAAGGCCCCAAAACTGCACCCTGGGTCAGTTTAGAAGTTGTAGAGAGGAGGAGGAATCAATAGACAAACTTAGAAGAAGTGGCCTGGATGGACAAGAAAATAAACCCAGAGGACTATGCGGTCCTGGATGCAAAGTGAAACAAGGTTTTCAGAGGGAGGAGTGATCTACTGCCTGTGTCAAATGCTGCTGAGAAATTGAAGAATGGAAGCTGGTCATTAGAATTAACAATCGGGGGGGGGGGTGCGGGGGATTAACGTTAACAAAGGTCATTTCGGGGCAGTTGGAAGGAAAGTCTACCGGTTAGGGGAGCTTGGTAGATGACAGTGCCATTCATGAAATGGTGGCACATGGTGGAGACATGTTTGAGAGAAGGGCAAGATGTTGAGATCAAATCCAAATATGCTAAGTTTGAGATCAAGCAAGATGCTACATATAGTGGACACAGTTTATGTCGTTTTGAAGTCAAATAATCTACAGACGAATTCCGGTTTTGTCACTTAGTCATCTCTATGTCTATGATTAAGTTAGTTGATGTTGATGAGCTTTAGTTCCTTCAAGTGCAAAATGAGCAGAATGACAATGAGCTGGAGTGTTTGCGGGAGATTTAGATAAGGTACAGTATATGCAAAATACCTAGCACATATTACGCACTCACTCAACAAATGCTTGCTGTTGCTATAATCAAGTTGGTGGAGAGGCCCAAAATATAGCTACTTGGTAATTCCCATAGTTAGTATTGCAGTTCTACTTAGAATACTAGAGATTTGATGCAATTGATGTGAACTGTAGTAGATTAAACAGCAGTTCTAAAGAAGAAACTGAACTGTTCAAAATTAAGTAATAAATATTTGTAGTGAATTGACAAAATCATATAATGCTGTATGATTGAGCCATGAAAAATAAAAATATAGAATGAAAATGTTGTATTTTTCAGTAGGGAATGGTATCTACTATATACTGTCAATCAAAGAGCCAAATAATAAAACAATAAGGTATTATATAATTTCATTTTTGAAAAAATGCACACAGACCTAAAAATGCATATAATAAAACCTCTACAGTGGTTAGAGGTTACAGCCATATAAAAAGCACTTTCTCATCTAATGAAATCTCACCAGAACACTGCAGGTATTTCTTATTAAGTTCATTTTAAGTACAATAAATTAAGTGACTTGCTCAAGACTACATAGATGGCAAAGCTGTGGCTCTGATTCCATTCCCCAAATCTAGTCCTTTTTATGGTACTGTAGTTACCTCAAGATCCAAGAGAGTGTTAGACTAAGAGTTCAACAGACATAGGGAGCTGTGAGTCCAGACAGGTTCCAACTATATCCTAGAAACCATTTCACTAAGGCTTTCAATAAGGTTGCTTTGGGAGAAGGTAGATCTTACGCTCATCCTCTTTCTTTTTCTATTTGTAAGTAGTTCTGCCTTTGCTTCAAAAAGCTCCATACTACAAGGGCAGCAGGACTCTTTACCAGAATTTGGGGCCTCAGGCCAGGGGTAGAAGAATGGTCTCTCTGTGTTGACTGACTTTTAGAACCTTCCTGGCACCTGGGTACAAGAGTTGGGAATCACCTAAGTCTTCCTGTAGCTGATGTTCAGTCTGTAAAGTTTCCCTTTAGTTCATCTGTTTTTCTAAAAGTCTTCTAGTGCAGGGATCCACGACACATAGGCTAGTTTGAAGGTTAAAATCCTGGCATTCCAAAACACAACTTCTTTTTTTAATAGTGCATTGAAGGTAGTCACTACAGGCAGACATTCCCACATACTATGATTTTTCACACTTGTAAAAAGGAATTTGCAATGAAAATATCACCAGTGAAACTACTGTGGAGAGATGAGCCACCTTTGTTTTTCTGATATACACATAGGAATGACTGAAACCTTCCTTGTAGGACCTTTTCATATGGAAAGTTAAAACACTTCTTGGAGTCATGGAGAAGACAGTAAATATCTATATATTACCAATAAGTTTAGACCAATTTTACTTGAACAAAATTTACACAGTAGTCTAGAACAGGGGTCCCCAATCCCCAGGCTGCAGACAGACTGGTACTGGTCTATGGCCTGTTAGGAACCGGGTGGCACAGCGGGAGGTGAGCAGCCTGTGAGCAAGCATCACAGTCTGAGCTCCACCTTCTGTCAGATGAGCAGCAGCATTAGATTCTCATAGGACCCGAACCTTATTGTGAACTGTGCATTCGAGGGATCTAGGTTGCATGCCCCTTATGAGAATCTAATGACTGATAACCTGAGGTGGAACAGTTTTATCCCCAAACCACCTTCCATCCCACACGCCATCTGTGGAAAAACTGTCTTCCACGAAACCAGTTCCTGGTGCCAAAAAGGGGACCACTGGTCTATATGACTTCCCTTTTTGCAAGTAGAGGGCAGATTCATTGTTCATTATTTATTATCAATGATAACAACAAAAGACAATTCTACGCTTTTCATGGGTTACCTCATATAACCCTTTCTAAGGTGGTTACTATTATTATCACTATTGAACAGGTGGGGAATTAGGTTTCAAGAGATTAAATAACCTGCCCAAAGTGATACAGCTAGTGGAATTCATTCATCACATATGTATTTAATATCCATTATGTGTCAAATACTATGCTAAGTGTGTAAGATATGACAATGATCAAGGCAAACTCGTATTTTCATGAAACGTAAGGTCTAGCATAGGAGACAAATACTAAATAAGTAATTTGAATTTCAAATGTTATAAAGGATAAGTTCATGGGCTGTGGAAATAGAGATTAGATTATCTTGGGATTCAGGAAGGTCTCCACATAGAGTTAAAACCAATTCATCGAAGAATGCTGGGATACCTTTTCATCCTCCACATTCATAAAGCACCGACAAGGGAGCTCAAATGAGAATCTAGGTGAGCGGCCACGTGTTGCCTTCTCTATTCTTTCTCAGCTTATGCAAGACCATCTGGGCAATTCGCACTCATTTGGCTGGAAGAGGACCTATTCCGGCATCTTTGGGCTCACATGTCATGCACAGAGGTAAGCAAATAACCTCATCTGGATGTAACTAAGACAGGGACCTGCTACTCATCACAGACAGTGGCAGGCCTAACTGCTGAGCACAAGATGCTTATATAACAAGCTACTAATGTGTTTGGGGTTTCCCAAACTCATTTGGCAGGTTCAGGCCCATTGTCCAAATCTCCTTCAGCAAGAATCAATGAAGCATAGACATACAATGACTCATTCTCAGAGGATGCAGATGCCAGACAACCTGAGTCTGCACAAAGGCAGCCAAAATGTTTCATCCCCCAAATTTCAGCAACTCCCGTGTCAGCACATGCCTGTGGGAATACACAGCATCCCACTCCAGTGCTAGCTACCCTTTGAGGAAACAGAGCTCTCTGGAGGGGGCACATCCATTTTAATTCCAGGAGTCTCTGCAATTCCACATGTTTGACAACTCCATTAGTCATGGATAAGGTACTTAATCAGGTGGGTGACTAGTTAAGTTGGATGCAAACATCTTTGCGAAGCAAAATGTTTCAAATTGCTCCTCTTCCTCAAATTGCAGATATTCACGTTCTTAAGTTGTTTTATTCAAATGAGATAAGGTAATTATTTTTAACCACTAAGATAAACACCCAAATGCCATTAAAGAGTTACTTTTCTAAGTTAGATTTAGAGAAAAACATATAAATTAAAGATGATCTATCTGTTTGCCTGTACCAGTTAGGGTTTGGGTGTTTTAAGTAACTAAAAGAGACCAAAGTCTGTTTCAAACAAAGCAAAGTTAAATTGTGCGAAATGGGGAACTTATTGAAAGGATATGGGATAACTCACAAACTGGAGAAAAAGCAGAACAAATAGGGCTTGGAAAGGACAGCAACCAGTAGTAGCTCTGGGGGTCTAGAGAGTAGAATTTCAGTGGCAATATTCCCAGGGAGCTAGCTGCCATCCAATGACTCTGTTCTGTGTTTTGCCCATAGGAAAATTCTGATTCTTGAAAGAAGGAGAGGGTCTGATTGGCTTAGCCTGTGCCTTCCCATAATCCAGTCCACTGGGTAGAGAAAAGCAGAGCACTTGGCACTGAAAAAAGTAAGGAAGGTTGCAAAGAATGGGAAAAGGCCCTTCCTGAAAGGATCACTAGCGTGCTTCTTTTAGACAAAGAAGCACTAGAAATTGGGCAGAAAAAATAAACTTCATAATATCCATATTCTTTCTGATATCATTTCATCTGTGAATCCAGTAGGAATTCAGCTAATTTTCCATCACTCTCATTTTAGCAGGCATGACAGGAGCAAGGTCTTTTTTGAATGTGCTTGAGGTCTCTCTGCAAAGACAACATTTCAGCTGAGATACGGGACAAGAAGGAGCTGTTCATTAAAGATCGGGGAACAGAGTGTTTCAGTTAGTGGGAAAAGCAAGTGCAAAGGCCCTGAGGCAACAAAGAGCTAGATGTCACTGAGGAACTGCAAAGCTGGGGTGATTGTAGCTAAGAGAAAGAGCTGGCAAGCAGTAGATGTGGTCAGAGAGATAGTAGGGGCCTGGCTATGTAGGACACTGCAGGATATGGCAAGAGACTATTTGAAGTGAATGGGAAGTCACTGGAGGGACTGATTAGTTGTCTATTTTTCAGCAAGACAGTATCAACGAGCCTTAGTTTATTTTACCTTTTTAAAAATGGTCTAATACATAACCCCTTTATCAAAGACTCTCAAGAAAAGTTGTGTTTTGGCATTCAGGATTTCGAATATTAAAAAACACTATAGTATATTTATTTTATATAACATCCCAAGAAAAGTGTGGTTTAGTATCTCACAACCCAACATATTATTATTTCTGTGATTCAACATGGGGTACATAAAGACAAAGTCTATCAATAGTCTCAGTTTGGTTTTGCCACCAAATGAGTTTGCTCCAAACCTGCCAGAAATAAACAAATAAATTAATAAGAGAAGAAAAATACAGAAAAATATTTTTTTGTTTTCAGAGCTTTTTGGATTTCAAAGATACGGATACAGGATTGTAGGCCTGTGCCCGCAGACACAGGTTTTCCTGTGAGTCTAACATGCAATGGAGGGTCAATAAATACTCGTTCACTTTCCTTTCTCTGTTACCACAACCACTTGTCTCTCAGTCACAACACCCAAGTTTGTCAAAATAAGTAAGAAGCACTCCTACCCAGGGTTTTTACTATTTTATTTGTTCCACTTTGCATCACAAACGTCAGTTTCTTCCTCTCTCTAGGCTCTGTGGGCTTGAACATATTGTAGGTTTGTAGATCACAGAGCTTGTCAGGTTTATAGTATAATGGGGCCAACCGGGAATGCCACCGCCAACAAAATCCCACAAAGAGAACAAACCTTCCTAGAGTTTCTAGGTCAGAACCTACTCTAACAAAGTGAGCTATGAAAGTGCCTTTATATAGTAACTTGTTTAATTAAGATAACAGATGTTACTATTACACAAGTCCTAGTGAGCCACTATTTAATTGGACACTCATTCACATGGCTTGTGACTGGTAAAAACCAGTTCAAACAACCATTTCCCTTGTATGAGCTTTTTTCTCCCTACAATTAAATTGAATAAACAATGCACCCAGTGAATATTCATTTAATAGAGACAGTTTTAATGGCATAGGAGTTTAATATGAGCAATAACGTTAGAACAGAATAATTTCCTGGCTTAAAAGGCAAGTTTAATTCTCTGTTTTATCTACCAGGCACTAAGTTAGGCTGACAATCAGCTGTGTAGGAAAAATTATACAGAAAACCCTCACTTGGGTGTTGTTAGATGTCTGGTACCTATAATGGAAGAGATAGGCATCTGGCTGTAGCTTTTATACTCAGATTTTAATACCATCTGGGAAGAGGGTTAATTGACAACTTGCCATTCATGTCCGTATGACAGAGCAAACGAAGACAAAAAGAAAAACAAAAAACCAAAAAATAACAAGAGTAGATTGGTACAATCTCTAGGGAAGAGAAAATACAGAGTTTCTACTATTAACCATTCACGGTAAAATAAAAAGAACACTGTACTATTTTCTTATCTTTTTTTTTTTTTTTTTGAAAAAGAGTCTTGCTCTGTTGCCCAGGCTGGAGTGCAGTGGTGCAATCTCGGCTCACTGCAAACTTCGCCTTCCAGGTTCACACCATTCTCCTGCCTTAGCCTCCCAGGTAGCTGGGACTACAGGTGCCCACTACCAAGCCCTGCTAATTCTTTTCTTTTCTTTTCTTTCTTTTTTTTTTTTTTTAGGTAGAGATGGGGTTTCACCATCTTAGCCAGGATGGTCTCAATCTCCTGACATCATGATCCACCCACCTCGGCCTCCCAAAGTGCTGGGATTACAGGCATGAGCCACCGTGCCCGGCCAGAACACTGTACTATTATAGATGTGAGGAAAGCTTCTTGGCCAGACTTCCACAGGTAGGCTGAGGGATTTCAAACCTTCTTCTCCTTCTGAAATGATCATTGGTAACATAAAGGGACAGAGCTAGGTCTAGACCTACACGCACCATTGCCTACAGGGGGTAGGTAGGTCATAAAAATGAATGAAGCTGGCAAGAAGATTTTCATGACATGCTTTGCCTGTACTTGAAAACACAAGAAAATTTGTTATGGGGCATAAGAAAACATACTCTTTTCCTGTATTTTCTTGAAGTGTGTGGTTTTTTTGACTACATTTTCTTATTTTCACTTTTTGATAGAGAAACAGATACAAAAAATATTTTATGTTTACTGTAAGAAAAACTACAATGTGAAAAAAATGATAAGCAGCAACTGACACCACATCTTAATGTGGGATACAAGGATTGTATGGCTAACTGAAGATTTCATGTTTTTGCTAAAAGGATAACTCTTCTTAGCTCTGGATAAGTATTGCCATACAGAAATGCAGGCTGGCCGGGGGCAGTGGCTCATACCTGTAATCCCAGCACTTTGGGAGGACAAGGTGGGAGGATTGCTTGAGCCTGGGAGTTTGAGACCAGCCTGGGCAACAAAGGGAGACCTCACTGCTACAAAAAGTTAAGAAATTAGCTGGGCATGGTGGTGTGCACTTGTGGTCCCAGCTACATGGGGGCTAAGAAGGAAGGATTGTTCGAACCCAGGAGTTTGGGATTGCAGTGAGCCATGTCCACGCCACTGTACTCCAGCCTGGGCAACATAGTGAGACTCTGTCTCCAAAAAAAAAAAAAAAAAAAAAAAGAGCAAGCTGTCTGTTGCAGATCCTTCAGTTTTTGAAGAGATGTCCGAAGTCTGGATTACAGGACATGTGCCAAATTATAAATGTTGGAACCTAATTTTAAAAAATTAAACGTGGAGCTAGCTAATATACTGTGCTTGCCAAAGAAAGCTCATTTCAGTGAATCCTTGGTTGGATAATTTTTGGAACCTTCTGGTGGGGTTCTAAATACTCTTCTTGCTAGAAAGCTTTATTGCTTTACAGTGAGACATAATGTTAAATGAGCATATACATGTCAATAGTTAGTTAAGAGACGTGTCATAAATCATCTAACCTCAGTTTTACCATAAATGTAAAACAAAAGTACTGGGGAAACCAATAAATCCCATGGCTTGGAAAGCCATGCATGACAGAATGTTCAGGAGGGATTTTCCAAAGCATCCCCTTGCCTGAGATTCTTATATATCATACACTCCTATTCACCCTCCTTTCTCCCCTTACCTCTCCCCCATCCCCACTTCCTCTGACAATCGGTGTGCAATGAACCATTTTCAACAATGCAGATATGTTGCATCCCCCAGGGATGGCTGAAAAACAGAGTTTTCAACTGGTAGTTGAAACCCACCCATCTGTTTATCTCTAAAGTTTCATTTAGCCCTAAAATCCTAATAATCAGAGATTATATTAGTTACAGGAAAAGATATACATCCTTGAAAGAAGATGAGACTCTCTGGACACTACTCTTACCTAACATGACATGCATCTATAAGTTGCGCAGAACATTTCTGCATTAAAATCTTCTATCTCACTTTTGAAAACTTCCAAATGAATTTGAATGCATAACTACATTGTGATGTATATATAATGGGTTCTATTTTTCTAGCCCTCATTTTTTTAGGTTTGACACAAATCTATCCTCTAGGCAACGGGTATGTACTAAGTTATGCTAATTAAAGTGTCCTTTTTTCATGCAATTCAAGGCAGAGAAAAGACACTGACTCTTTTGCATAAAAAGTCATAGGGACTAGGCGAAGAGGTGGTTTTATTGATCTGATATAGAAGTTTTTTCATTTTCTTCAGATATGCTTTCCTCCTTTCCTCCCTGTCCCCTCCCTCCCTTCTTTCCTTCCTCAAATGAAGTTATTGACAATCTTTGACAAAAGGTAAGGAAGAGTGGATAAAGGCAGAGATGGGGAGGTGCCCAGACATTTTTAAGAGACAGAGGGTGGAAAAGGAGAAAGGGAATTCATAAAACGGAGAGTCCCCAAGGCAAAAAATGGGGATACTGTCTAGG
Organism: Mandrillus leucophaeus; assembly: GCF_000951045.1. Lineage (NCBI taxonomy): Eukaryota > Metazoa > Chordata > Mammalia > Primates > Cercopithecidae > Mandrillus > Mandrillus leucophaeus. The sequence goes on along the minus strand of NW_012105642.1, from coordinate 1,631,243 downwards.
TCATATTCCCTGAATACGCTTTTTGAAGAGGGGATCGGAAAAAGGAAATGAGGCAGAGGAATCACACTGCGTTCCCTTGCCAAGAAAGAATCAATTACAACTTATGCTTTGAACGTCATGAGAAATTCGGACAGATTCCTCTGGGCATCCTGTTGAAGACTAATTGGCTAACATAAGACTTTTTTTTTTTTTTAAATAATGAGTAGTTCTAAATATTTCTTTCCACGATAAGGGTGCCATACAGTCATCTCTTACAATTATATGAGAGAGTACCCTACCCAGACTCCCCTCCTTCAGGCCAATGCATTCTACCTCCAACAACTCTGCCCAAGGATATGGGGCAGCTTAAAGCTGTATCGCTCATTGAATTACCCCCTGAAATGGGGAACTGCCTCCACTAAGCTTATACCCCTTATAGGTGATGATCTGAGGCTCATGACTGGCTCATCAGGGATTCAAAGACCACATTCCCTTGACTCAAGGTAAGACCACTCTGAAGGGCTATCTGAGCTCCAGAGCTCTCAGTGGGACTGGCTGAAGCCCCAGTTGCAACCAAACTGCAGGGCAGTTTCTCTCTCTGTTCAATTCTGCCTTTCTCACTTCCCTGCAGGTGTATCCTCAGAGACACTCCTGTGTAAACCTTCTGTATGCAACCTGTCATCTGAGTTTGTTACAGGACACCCAGTCTACAGCAGTAGCAGTAGCCTTAGACAAGGTTCTGGTAAAGTTCAAGAGAGCATTCATATTATTTTTTACTTCAGTTGCCTCAAATATTTGTTAAATAAAGACAGAGGCTATCATTTGAAATTTGAAATTATTCCTGTTAGTTTCGTTACATTTTGCTTTGCTGTCATTTTGGTAGGTGTTTAATAGAGTCTAGTATTCAAGGAGAGCAAAATGTGTGACATATTAAAAAATAAATACAAAATGGTTCTATGGAGTAGCAGAAATAATAAAAGTTTCACTACCAACATCATGGGGCTCAACTTTGCATGATGGTCAGAACGGAAATGAATGCAGTCACATGGAGGAGAAGCCAGTTCAGGAGTTCTTAGACTACATGCTGCTCTTAGCTTTAAAATTCTTAGATTTATGTTTTAACTCTGTGCTATTGTGCTCCTGAGAATGAAATGGAAAAAAAAAAAATCTATGCTCTAGTTATCTCAAAATGTTGCTGTTAATGTAAAATTTAACAAAGGAGGTGTTATATTTATCTTGGTATTTGAGGATGTGGAACAAAAACCAAACCAAACAAAGCAACACCAAAAGAAAAAAAAAAACCCAAAAAACAAAATTCATTTTTTCTCTGAACCATGTCCTTGGCTTGTGACTATGTTTGTTTGAGTGATACAGGTAAAGGTTATTAGAGCTACCGAGGAAAAATTCATCAGTGGATTTTTATTTTATTTTTTACTATGGAACTACAATTCCATTATTATATAATCACATATACAAGTACAAACACCTGTAGGCAAAGTGCATCATATGGGTATCTGTTCCCAGCATCGCAAACACTTCCAAATCAATTGCTAGGGAACTGTTTTTGTGGCCATTATAAATATTACCAGCCGAGGGGGGCAGATCACAAGGTCAGGAGTTTGAGACCAACCTGGCTAACATGTGAAACTCCATCTGTACTATAAACACAAAAATTAGCTGGGTGTCGTGGGGAGGCTGAGGCAGGAGAATCGCTTGAACCAGAGAGTCGGAGGTTGCAGTGAGCCGAGATTGCACTACTGCACTCCAGCCTGATAACAGAACAAGACTCCATCTCAAAAAAAAAAAAAAAAAAAAAAAAAATATATATATATACAAACCTAGGAGTCTAAAAATAAACAATGTAACAATCTAAATAACATCTGCATCTCTATAACCAAGTATTCACTAATCCACATAAAACACTGGATGTTAAATCAAGAACGAAGATGGTGCAATTGCTAAGAACTTGCTGAGTGTTCCTTCTCATTTGACTGTGCTCTCACTCTTTGCTTCTTCCACACTTGAGGGAACTAGAAGTAAAGCCCTGTTCTCCCTGGGCTAATTGTAGGCTTGAGTTGTTCATGCCATTATCCTATATTGGGATAGCTGGTTTGCTTTTGATTTAGCTATTCAGTTTTAGGTCTAACAGCCTGTGGAAAAATATGTCAGGAAAAACTCGAGACTCCCTGGAGCTTTTACCAAGCCTTCTTCATCGTTGACTCTGTGGAGAGGAATCAGCTGTGAGCTAAATGATTCTCCTATTTGCTGATTGTCCCATGGCACTTGCATCTTTGTACCACCCTAAAGGTGGCATTCTGACGTTTGCCCTCATGATTCTCTTTGCCCTACTGTATAGTATACACCTCATCTAGATTGGGGACACACAATAGTTGCACTCCCTATTCTTGCCAGCAATTATAATCTTGCATTTTCTTCTAATCCATCCTTATACAATCATGGTTGTGAAAATTAATCATGGAATTCCTAAAGTAAATAAAGCCTTATATCCACTTAGAGGAAAGCTTTCCGAAGTTTTTGCTCCCTGAAACCCTAGTCCCTTGAAGTATTCTGTGCAGTAAAATTGATTTCTAGATAAATTTGGGAACCACGCTTCTTAAAGATTCTCAATGTAATTAACATATTAAGGATTCTGAGAGAGTCTGCAATACAAGATGTTTAAATTGTACTTCTTATACTTATTTGATTATAGAACACCACTTTATACCCTATACATTACCTCCTACCCCATCTCAAGAACTAGTGTTGGGAAATATTGATGTAGTATTTACAACTGTACCCTAACATCAAGCTTCACCATTAAAAAGCTCTATAGTTGGCCCTACCTCACAGAAGTTAATTTACTAAGGTGTCCTTCATCACCACGTAATTTGCCAAATGTATGAAAATTATAAGGCACATGTGTGAAATCTTGTATCTACTGTAGTAATTGTGTCTCATGAGGAAGATTTTGCTAAGATTTTACTATTGGACAAATCAATTGTTTTTAATCTTATAAACACTATGGCTGTAACTAATTATGTTTCTTTCTTTGATTGGGAAGCAAGACAGACACAACCAGACCTGTGAATTATACTGAAAGTATTTCTATATGCTAATTTTATTGCTGCCATTGTAATTTTTCTACTGACAATTCTCCATTATTCCAACTCATTAAATTACTTTTATCGTTTCTATTGCTTTTATTTTTGAAGAAGAAGTCTCTAGTCCTCGTGAAATGGGGCTGTAAGTTCACTGATTTCTTTCTTCATTTATTGAACACATATTGACTAAAGCCCTAAGTTGTATTCCAGGGCTAGTGCTGGATAAATAGTGGTGAATGAAACCAGGTAGATCCTGTCCTCACACAGTTTACAGACCAGTTTAGGAAGGCAGATAACAGTAAAGTCAATGAAAATGTAAATATGGAATCACAAATTCAGAAAAATGCAAAGAAGAAATTGAAGAGGAAAGGAGGCACTGATGTTATAGTGAGAAATGTGGTATACATGGCCTCAGACCTGCTGGCACTTACAGTCAGGGAAAGGGAGTTAAAGAAGGAATTAAAGATGTAAGGGAGGGGAAATGAAACAAAACACAAAAATAATACAACAAGGAGCCAGATCATGCCATGCCTTGTAGGTTGTGTTCAACAGCTTAGCTTCTATCTTAAGCATTTGTGATGAGATTTGATTTCCATTTTGTGAGAGATCATTCTGGCTACAGCACAGAGAACAGATTGGAAGGGAATGAGTATAGAAGCAGAGCAACCAGTTGGGGCTACTGCAACAATCTGGGCAAGAAATGAGGGTGGTTGGGCCAGGGCACCAGCAATGCACACAGAAAGAAGGAGATAGATTATATTCTTTGGAAGTAGAGTTTTTAAAATTTATTAATGCATAGGATATATGGGGTGATGAAACAGAAATTAGCAGTGATTTCCAGGTTTCAGGCTCAAGCAATCAGAGAGATATGGTGTATAACTGACTAAGGTTCAGGGTGGAGATTGGTGGCAGGAGTGAGTTCCTTCTGAGGGATGTTAAGCCTACATTGCTCAGGGGAGAATCCTGTACTGAAGACACACATTCGAGGGTTGTCAGTACACACATGTTGTTTACAGCCATGGGAGGGGAGGAGATTGCCTAGAGAGAAAGGGAAAGTAGACAGAGCAAAGGAGGCAAAGTGGATGAGGAAGATGCAGATGTGCTGGAAGGAATAATCCAATAGGAAGAGGAGAAGAGGGAGAGTTTGATGATGTAGAGAAAGAGCAGGAATGACTGAAGGAGTGAAAGTCCTTGAGAAAAAGAGAAAGGATAATAGTAATTTTAAATTGCACTATTTTCCTTCTGAGTTGGAACACATTGCGTTCACCTGAAAAACATCTTTCTTGGTATTAAGAGCAGTCAGCCTCATTTTTTCTATAACAATTTTATGCATCCTTTGGAACAAACCACCTTTTTTGGAATAAAACTCTTTAGAGCAAATCAGTATGTGGGAAAGTCAATGCGTGTGGAAGCAACTGAAAATACAAAAAGCTCAATTCAAATGTTATTTCTATCACATTGACCATTAAACATAGTCCAGGCCTCCCTTTTCCTCAAGTGCACAATCACTTCCATGACCACACTTTTAGAAGATGACTGTGACTCTCATTTTATTGAGACTGAGGTCAAAGTTATGTCATACTAAATTCCTCAACTCCCTCTTTCACCCTGAACTTCTCTGAGACTTTACTCATCCTCTCTTCCTACCCACAGAGAAGACAGGTTCCTCCTCATTTCCCACAATAATTGATTTCTAGTCCATTCTCCTGCTCTCTCCTTGAGAATCATCTCCCCTCCCTTATATCTTTAACTCCTTCTTCGACACAGTGTGATTTCCCTCAGGTTATAAATATTCCCCAATCTCCTCCATCCTCATGAGATTCTTGCCACAAATATGTCACTCTTTTGCAGTATATCTAAGTTTCCATTTCCTTACTTAACACCTGCAAAAAGATCCACTGCATCTGGCTGCTTACCATCCAGCCAGTACAGCTTTTGCACTTATCAAAAGTATTTATTTCAAGGTCACTTGTGAATTCATTGTCACCAAATATGTATCATTGGTGGTCTCATCCTGAATGACTTTGTGGCCACACTCAACATTGTTGACCACTGTCCATTCATGATACCTAGAATTTCACAGCAGCCCTATTTTGTGGTTATCTGTTTAGCTTTCTGAAAATTTTTTTCTGTTTCTTTTTCTCTTTCATGCATACCCTGCATAAACCAGAAGAGTCTGTCCACAGCCCTTTTGCTTTTCCCTTTTCTCTCAATGAACCTCGCACACCCTTATTACTTCAAAGGTAACAATCTGGAAAGTCTTGTTTCTCCACCTGATCTGTCCCAGGGACTTTAAACTGGCATGGCCAACTCTGAGCTGCATATGCCCACAAATAGTGGTATTCTGCAAATGTTTAACACAGTGGCTCTGGAAAAAATGCCCTCAAAGTGGGCCTATTTCCATGGTGTAAATACTCTCCTTATGGCCAATGTCAAGCTACGAATGTGAACTATCACTGAACAGGGAGCTGGAAACGGATGTGCAGAATCCACTCTTTTGAGCCCTTGCTAGTGGGCTTCAGCACAACAGTGCATAAGCCTTTCAAATTCAACAAACCAACACTGAACTCATCACCTATCTAACGTGGGTAGGCTACTTCCAGAGATTACAAATAGGCATTAAGAAACCATTTTTTCCTTATGGTTGAAGGATTCGGTCCCATCTTTGTTTTATATTTAGCAATTTGGGTAAGTGATCTTGCTTGGAGGAATACATTCCATCAAATAACGCATCTTACACAGAGCTGCTTTCAGCCTTGTTGACTTACTATAATTGATCACTTTTAGGGGCATGGAAGGTTAAAAAATTTATCCTAATGTCATCAATTATTTGTTTTCTTTTAAATTTTAAACTCCTGTTCCATGATATAATCATGTTGTTTCATGTGGGAAGAACAGTTGAATTACAAAATATTACTTATCCTAGGGAGAGCTGTAGGAGGAATGGTGTACATTAATACCCACGCCCATACCCCCCCCCACACACACCCACACACACCTACCCTATTTAATGGAGTCTTTTACCCACCACCTGGATTTCTCATCAGGCAACCTATAATTCTACTATATGTACCCTCTAGGTACCATATGTTGTAATTATATAGAAAGCCAAGTGTTGCTCTAATTAGATCATTTGGCAAAAGGGATTTAGAAACATCATGATGGATATTTACTAGTAGAGATCTAATTAACTCTGGAATATCTGTGATTGAAATATGAAGAGAAAACTCTTTAACGGAAATATAAGGGTCGAACTTAGTATATGATCCCAGACCTTCAATATTTACATGGCATCAATACATCTAAGCAGTCTAGCAGATTTTATTTCTAGAGATGACAAAGTTAGGAGGAACCCAAATTATCTGCCTTGTCTCTCCTGAGAAGGCACAAAGCACTGCCTGTCTGGTTTTAATATCCAGTCACATCACTTCAGTTCTAATTGCTCTTAATTACATGCCACTTTGGTTTGAATATTTTCATGATCACTTAACTCCATTTGATGATACAGAGCTATTTTCTCTGAACAAAGGCACGGTTGAGGTAGTTCAAGGACTTAATTTACCTCTTCTCCAAAGGGTTTAGATGTTTCTAACCCAGCCCTGAAATCAGACCATCCTACCATTCTCCCCCTCAGGAAATGATAAAGCTATGGATCTGAACGCTGTCAATTTATTATTGAAAATATGAAATGAGTATCAGGAAAAGCTGCTATGCCAGTCCTATGCCAGGGAGGTAATGAAAGTTTTATCTCCCTTTTAAACCTTAGAGAGAGGCATCTAGTGCTTGTTCCTTCCTCAAGCAAACCTGGTAGACATGGATGCAATGAGTGAGACCTGGATTTGAATTCCAGACTTAACATTATCAAGCTTTGCAACCTTAGGTAAGGTAAATAAATTGCTTTCTTCCAGCCTTGGTTTCCTTATCTAAAAGATGGAGTCCCAATAATAGGACTGATCTCATAACATTTTTACGAGGATTAAAAGAAATTAAGCAGAGGGCATAGTAAAGACAAACCCCCCCCCCAAAAAAAAAGCGCTAGGTATTACTATTATTATTGACAGATGGGGGGTTGAAAGTGCTCATTTTTTAACAGAGATAAAAATGGCCACAAGATACCCATGAAATACAGGACTAGAGCCAAAGTAATAAGTAACCTAAACCCCTAAGGATCCCCAAAGCCTAAAATGTATTCATAAATACATAAGTGATAGAACAGGAGATCAAAGTCTCATTTCTACTTAATGGCTAGAGATTCCCAAACTTCTTCACAGTTAAGCTGACTCACAGTGTTTCTGGCACTATTATTTTATATCCATTCATATTATTTTACAGTGTTAATAAACTCTAGTTAAACCTGTAGCTTCTTCCTGTTGATGTTTGTCTTTCCACCTCTTCCATCTAAATGCTGCAGATTGCAACTCCTCCACCTGGCTGGGTCCCTCTCTTACCCTCATTTCTTGTACATGACTTGCTGCATGTGCATGGGCTCCAGCATGGAGACTTCTCCCTTCCCTGTCTTCCGCTCTCTGTGGAGCATTTTCTTTCACAAAGGCTTAACTCACTTCCTGTTGGAAGCTGATTTTGGGAGACCCTGCCTGACCAAGAGTCTCTTCCCTGTCTGTTCCCTAAGCACTGCTACAGACTCTGTTTGGGCTATATTATGTTAATTTCTGCTTCGCTGGTGGTTTCTAAATTGTTTCATGTGTGTATACAGGGTCACAGTAGCTGAATTTTATAAAACTCTAGAAAGCAAGTCCTGTGATGGCTGTCTTCTCTTTCCTTCTTCAACTGAACTACACCGTTCATAAATATTTATCATCATAAACTTTAAACACCTGTATAAAATAGTCCATGCAAAACCATGGATCCTCAACCAAGGGTGGAGATTTCCCATTACTTCAATTTTTTATTGGTTGTTCAGAAATACAGGGAAGATAACCAGGTATCTACTTTTCTCTCCACTGCCACCATCCCTCACCCTCTATGTCTTCACATTTAAAGCTCCCCTGGGCTCTGATTTCTCCAGGGAGTTCAGATTTTGGGGGCATGAAAAGAAGTTCTTCCTGGCAAAAGCTGGGAGACACTGCTCTAGAGGGCAAAGTGAGATAATTTGGACCTCCAACCAAATTTACTTCCCCTTTGCTTTGCATAAGATGGACATGCTGGAAGTGACAATTTAATCAAAAGGGTAAGTCACAAAGAACAAATAAAAGACACAGCAAACAAAAAACAAACAAAAAACCCAAGGTGTGGGAAGATCATGTTACTGTGAAGATGTTTTAATACTCCACATTTCCAGAAATGTACCATGAGTTACACCAGAGTTTGGTAAACTTTTTCTGTAAAGGGCCAGAGAGTAAATATGTTAGGTTTTTTGATCTGGGTGGGATCAGTCAACTTTGCCCTTGCAGCATAAAAGCCCCAGCCACAGGCCATTTGTGAATGAATGAGTATGGCTGTGTCCTGTCCAGTAAAACTTTATTTGTGGGCACTGAAATTTGACATTTGCATAATTTTTATGTGTCACAAAATGATATTTTCTTTTGATTTATTTCTTGCCATTTAAAAATGTAAAATGTAAAATCATTTTCAGTTTGCCAACTGTACAGACACAGGTTGGAGGGTTGGATGTGGCCTGTGGACTGTAGTTTTTCAAGGCCTGGATAAGAGCATTTCAGGCAAGGAGAACAGCAGGTTCTCAGGCTTTGCAGCAAGAGGAAGAAGGCCATTTGAAGAAATGAGAGAAGGTCCGTGTGCTCAAGAACTGAGGGTAAAGGTGAGTGAAGTGAGACAGCTGGTAGGATAGCAGGCAGGAGCCTGAGTAGCATACAGAGCCTTTCTGGTCATCTCATAAGACTTAGTGTCTATCCTGAAGTCAATGGGAAGCCACTGCTACACTATCATGCCTGAGTGTGCATTAAAATCATATGGGAAACAAGTATTCTGATTCCTGGGTCCCATCTCAGAATTCCTGAGAAAGCATCTTTGAAGAAGGAGAGGAGGACTCTGCTTTCTAAAATATATCTCAGTTGATTTTGCTGCAGTCAGTCTGGCACTGAGCTACAGAACTAAGTTTGGGAACAACCACCGGATCTTTGCTCTGGGAATGGAGAAACACTGCCTTAGGAAGTCGAAGTGCTTTCCCAGGTGGGTGCATGGTAAGTCACGGCAGATACTACTTGAGTACAGACACTGAACTCAACCAATGGAGGACAGGCGATAACTGAAAAGGAAGTGTGAAGCTCCAAGACAAAATCATTCCCTCACTCTGTCTGTCTCCCAGTGAAATGCAAGCTTCTTGGCTTGCCATGCAATGCTTTTCTCAACTGGATTCTGCGAGATGTCCCAGTTTTATCTCCCCCTGCTCAAACCTTTCTCTCTACTTTCCTTTCAAATACATTTCTTTCCTGCTGCTCCTTGCACCTAAATATCCTACCACCACCTTTTCTCCAATCCCCTCCAAGAATCAGATGATTTGGGTTGGTTCATTCATTTCATACAAGAACATTAGTGCTTATTCTACTCTAGGTATAGCACAAGGAGCTGGGGAACCCGTATGCTCCAACACAAATCGCGCTTTTCATCATGGCCCTTTCAACCTCTTAGGGAAAATGAACATTAATTAAATAATCAGTAGCTGCAAATATAAAGTTTATAACTATGATAAGATAAAAAGTCTCTGTTAAATCATGGAAGAAATTGTTTTGTTCCTTTTCTATGACACATGTAGAACTTTGATTTAAATTCACTTATGTTGCCTGTTATGGGGAGCGGGGAATGCGGAGGGATGGTATTGGGAGTTATACCTGATGTAAATCACGAGTTGATGGGTGCTGACGAGTTGATGAGTGCAGCACACCAACATGGCACAAGTATACATATGTAACAAACCTGCACGTTGTGCACAGGTACCTAGAACTTAAAGTATAATAATAAAAAAGAAAAAAAAAAAGAATGAGTTCATGTCCTTTGCAAGGACATGGATGAAGCTGGAAACCATCATTCTCAGCAAACTAACATAGGAACAGAAAACTAAACACCACATGTTCTCATTTCTAAGTGGGAGTTGAGCAATAAGAACACATGGACACAGGGAGGGGAATATCACACACCAGGGGCTGTCAGGGGTTGGGGGGCTAGGGGAGGGATAGCATTAGGAGAAATACCTAATGTAGATGACGGGTTGATGGGTGCAGCAAACCACCATGGCATGTGTATACCTATGTAACAAACCTGCACATTCTGTACATGTATCCCAGAACTTAAAGTATAATAAAAAAAAATTGGTCGTTTAATGTTAAAAAAAAACCAAAAAACTAGTTTATGTTGATAATCTCAAATACATCTTATACCAGGGAGAAACATGACAGATCTTCATTAAACTGAATTTCTCAAAGGTGTGATGTGGTAAGTTTCATCTTGTAGAAGATTTGGGTGAGGGCTAGTTCCAATGAAATCATTTAAGAGGTTGGTTGAACCGCTGTAAAATTTACACAAGAGACAACGAGGGCTGAAAACCAGGGGAGTGGCAAAAGACTTACTTGCAAGGAGGGGACTAATATGGGAGACACTTCGAAAGATTTTTTTTTTGAAAATCAAGTGTTACCTTTAGGTTGGACACTTTTTAAAAAGTAGTTTCATATACAAATTGCATTATATATTTTGAGTTGTATAACCACATGTATGTCTTGTGGTATTACTATGCCACAAGACTAGAACAAAGGGTCAGACCCATCTCAGGTAGTCACTGGAGTTAGTCATCATTTTAACCCTGGCCATAAAATAACATGACACACTATACCAACATAGAAAAGGCTTGTGGCTGAGGGTAACTTTATGGGGTCTCCCAGAGGACTGGGCCTGTGGATTCTGACAAACATTTTTAAAACGCAGATCTCCCTAAACACTTTTGCAACTGCACTTCAGGAGAGCTTAACACCATAACTGTTTTATCCATGGCTCTAGGAGAGATAAACTGAAGTAATGGAAAGAAGTTCTAGGTCTGAATTTGAAGAGCAGTATAAGCTCTCTTTCGTAACTGCATATGCAAAATTAAAATGATAGTACTACCAATAAGCAGGGCAACAGATTCCAACTAGAGCAATGATGTTCATGTTGCTTTGATGTTGTTTTGCCTCCAAGGCAGGATTTCCATTATTATGGAGATGAACTGCCTCTAATTATTGCAATAACATAATTGTTCCCCAGGGCAGAATTCCTAATAACAGAGCTGTATAGCTCTGCAGCAACTGTAAGAGATATCCTGAGGGCAGGTTTCTCATTAAGAGCACGTATATAGACACTGCCTCCAGAAGAGAAACAGAATGCCTGAAGCAATAAACTTTCCTTTCCACACTAGGATTCCACAGGCCTTCTGGGCAAATACCTGCCATCACATTTGCTTTGCCTCCCAGACTGCCAGTGTTGTCTTCTGACCTGGGTTTCACACCTTGTATGCAACACAGAGTTGTGCAGCCCTGCACTGGGATTTCCTTCCATGTCTTACATGAATTTCAACTCTTTCAAAAACCTTTGGGAAGAGAGGCAAATTAGGGTTATGATCCAATTTCACTTTGGAGGCAGACATCAGTGTCTATAAACAAGACACATGAGCATGAATTTCATCCTTATTTCAGTTGGATATTTTCTTTTGTCTTTTTTTTTTTTTTTTTTTGAGACAGAGTCTTGCTCTGCCGCCCAGACTGGAGTGCAGTGGCGCGATATCGGCTCACTGCAAGCTCCGCCTCCCGGGTTCACGCCATTCTCCTGCCTCAGCCTTCCAAGTAGCTGGGACTACAGGCGCCCGCCACCATGCCCAGCTAATTTTTTTTGTAGTTTTTAGTAGAGACGGGGTTTCACCGTGTTAGCCAGGATGGTCTCCATATCCTGACCTCGTGATCCACCCGCGTTGGCCTCCCAAAGTGCCGGGATTATAGGCGTGAGCCACCACGCCCGGCCGACTCAGCTGGATATTTTCACAGAATGCTAGACTTGATCTGATTACACTATGAGGGTCAGGCAGACCTAAACATGTATTTCGTTCTGGCAAGATATGCCTAAGAATATGGATGTTTATACAATTTTATTGTGTCTTCAAAACTAGTCCACAGTGGCCTAAAAGTACTCTGCGTAAGATAATGTTAAGGTTCCTAAATCCAGCAGTCATGCTTGCACCATTATTTTTTGGAAGGTCTTGGAAGCACCAAGTGCTTACTCCTTGTTGCACCTTTCTTCTCCTTTGGCTTCTGTTTGTTACTTTCTGCTAGATGTTCTCCCACCTCTTTGAGTCTCCTCCTTTACACCTCCCAGCAGGCGTGGTTTCTGCTCATTCTTTGAATGTGTCTGTTCCTCAGGGTACTTTCCTTTGAATCATAGATGTTCTCATTCTACAGAACTCTCTCTGGATGAACGTATGCACTCCATGCTTCTTATCTACTGATGATGTCTTATCTATGGATCTTTATCTCTACTCCTCAACTCAGTTCTGTACTTCCAGTTTCCTATGGGACACTCATACAGCACTTATTCTATGCTCAGCAGTGTTCTAGTGTTAAAGAATGGAACAAAACATACACAGAAGGCCCAATAAAAAAGGTCTTTCAAAATGGAAGGAGGCAGAAGAGGAGGTCAGAGTGATGGGATGGGGGAAGAGCTTGCCTTTACTAGTGTGAAAGAAAATAGAATCTCGGGACTCCAAACTCACTATGCCGAAGAAAAAGTTAAGCTTGGGAACTGAGTCACGCAATACTGCTTTCCTTTTGTTCCCAGGCCGATAGGTGTAATTTCACAACCCTGTATCACAGTCTCACCCATAAGCCAGGTTCCCACAATGATAGAAGGCCGCATATCTCCCCAGACGGCCTGCATCATAAATGAAATTCCTTGTGAGCCCCTAAATCTTTCAGGATACACATCCCTGTATAAACTAGCCCTAAAACCAAATTCCATTGAATCTCACCCTGACAATGTGAATTACCAGCTTATCTTCCCAGGGAGAGGAAAAGGACAAAATCAGAAATTATCCCTTGGCTGACCCTGCGACGAATGCATAATGGCCTTTTTCCTTGATGCTCTCTTTTCACATGTAAAATGCACATTTACTGAGGCTGATCACAGCCTCATAAGAATGTAAGCATCTGCTTCCTTTTTTTCCTCTCTTGCTTGTTCTTTCCCTTTTAAATATTGAAAAATCCTCAAACCTCTTTTGGAAGAGCACCAGTAACAGACACTCCTGTGATATATGTATTTCTCAGCCATGACCTCAACCCTGGCTAAATAAACCTCTACTGATTGAGACCTGCCTCCCTCACTTTTTCATTAAGCTTTGAAGATGGAGCAAAGGGACCATGAGCCAAGGAATGGAGGTGACCTGTAGAAGCTGGAAACAGATTCTCCCCTAGAGCCTCCAGAATGAATGTATCCCTGCTGAAAGCTTGATTTTAGACCAATGATGCCCATATCAGAATTTTTACCTCCAGAACTACAAGAATATAAATTTGTACTTTTTTATTTTTTATTTATTTATTTTTTGAGACGGAGTCTGGCTCTGTCGCTCAGGCTGGAGTGCAGTGGTGCAATCTCGGCTCACTGCAAGCTCCACCTCCTGGGTTCATGCCATTCTCCTGCCTCAGCCTCCCGAGTAGCTGGGACTACAGGTGCCCACCACCACACCTGGCTAATTTTTTGTACTTTTAGTAAAGACGGGATTTCTCTGTGTTAGCCAGGATGGTCTTGATCTCCTGACCTCGTGATCCGCCTGCTTCAGTCTCCCGAAGTGCTGGGATTACAGGCGTGACAGGCCTAAATTTGTACTGTTTAGCTACACACACACACACACACACACACACACACACACACAGGCACATGCAGCACAAATTTCTATTCTCATGGAATTTACAATCCAATGGGTGGAGGGTGGAGAAGATCGACAATAAAGTTAAAAAGTGGGCAAGGTATGGTGGCTTCTGCCTGTAATCCTAGCAGTTTGGGAGGCTGAGACAGGAGGTTTGCTTGAGGCCAGGAATTCAAGACCAGCCTGGGCAATATAACAAGACTCTGTCTCTACAAATAATAATAATAAAAAAAATTAGCTGGGCATGGTGGCATGTGACTGTGATCCTAGCTTCTCAGGGGGCTGAGGTGGGAGGATCGCTTGAGCCTAGGAGTTCAAGGCTGTAGTGAGCTATAATCTCATCACTGCTGTCCAGCCTGGGCAACGGAGCAAGACCTTGTCTCTAAAAATCATAAATAAATACATAAGCAATTAAAAGTTAATACATAGTATGTGGGATGGTGACAAATACTATAAAATATATAAATTAGGAAAAGAAGGTGAGGGTTTTACAATTTTAAGTATGTTACTGGGAAAAGGTGTCTGTGAGCAGGTGACATTTGAATGGGAATCCCCATTTGAACGACGTCACCACTTGCAGGCACCTCACGTTCAACATGCTAATAATAACCTCTTTATTTGCCCCTTCTTAGTCTTGCTCCTTCTCTGTTTACTACTATGGCAAATGGCACTGCCATTCACCAGCTCCTCAATGTGGGATCCTAGGAGTCATTTCCTTTTTTTTCTCCTCCTTTTTTCAATCCTTCTACTTACTAGGTCACTAAGTGTTTTCAATTCTACCCTTTAATAGCCTGTGTATCACCCTTCTCTCTTTCACTCTCAGAAGACTGACGTGATCCACATGTTGTGATTTTCTTCCTAGACTACCAGCTGGAATTGCCCTCTCTGCATCCTCAACCTTGCCCTACCCTGATTCCTTCTGCATGTTACAGGCACAGTAATCTTTCTGTAGCACGCATATGACTGTGCACTCCCTTGCATAAAATCCTTCAATTCTGTCCATGGTCTTCTGATTCAAGTCTAAACTCTACAGACATAAAACACAAGGCCTCCACAATCTATTGCTGCCCTACATTTTCCAGTACTCCTTCTCAATATATCACCTTTATAACATATGCCTCAGGATTGTTGAAAAATTTATATTGATATTGTGCTACTGGGCCTCTGCGCTAGTCTATGAGCACCTTGAGGGCTAGGTTCATGTCTCCTTTTTTTTTCTCTCTCTAGTGCCAAGCAAAGGTAAATACCCAGTGAGTGCTGCATCCATGGAATGAGACTGGAATTGGCTAGATTCACAAAACAGAGTCATGCTGCTGTTCTAAACCCATGCCTGCAACATGCAGGCTGTAGGTCTGAGATTCTTTTTGGAAAAATTCAGTGGCATACCTATATCTGCTTACTATCCATATGCTTGACATAATGTATTAGTCTAATGTTTAAAAGCATGGAGGGAAATTCTTAAGCATAAGAATAAGAAGCCTTTATTTACACAACATTAACAAGAGTAACAGTTTACTCATTTATTTGGCTTCAGTGAAAACTAAAATATTTTGTCTCAGTGGGTTTTCCAGATAACTAAACTTTCTTGTCTAAGCACCACATTAAATTTTAAAAATAAACATTGGCAGGGAGTGGTCTTTCTATGATATATCATTCACTTGCTTGCCTTAATCCAAACTCACTGAAGATCATTTTTTCTCTTTAGTATAACAGTAATAATCATCAACCTTTTCTGTGGAGATAAATAAAGCTACTTTTTTCCCTTATTAAAACTGCTTGGAAATGACCAAAACAGTGCGAGGATGCCAAACAATGCTGTCTGAAGAAATCAGATACAAGGGGGACATTTGGGCTTAGAAAAGAATTAAAAGAAAACATAGGGTAGCCTCCCAGTATGGAAAGGGAAGTGAGAGGTGGTGGAGAATAATTTGTCTGTAAAATTCCATAAAGTCAAACCAAAAACGAGTGGAAGTTGCAAGGACATAATCTTCTAACAATTAGTAAGGTCTCCATCATTATTAGTAACCAGGGAAGGATGTGGGCCCAGCCATTGTGGGGATCCCTGCCCTGGCATGGAAGATGGGTTCTGTGATTACGGTGGGAATTTGGCATCAGCGTCTGTGCAGCGTCCATTCCCTCTTCTTCTGGTGATAGCAGCTTGATTTCTTTGGGAAAACCCCTGTCCCATTCTCAGCCCACATGGCTTGAGGCAGGCTTTCCCATGTGGCTCTTAGGACAAGCACATGACTCACGTCTGCCTGATCAGTGGATCAGATCCTCCTTGAGTGTGACTGGTCCAGAGAAGGACACTGACCAAAGCAAGCTTATTTGATTCTATTCAGGAACTCTTGAGATACATTGGAAAAGAGGGTGAGTACGTGGCTCCAGTGGTCACCCTACTAGCAGGAGAGGAGAGCCTTTTGGAAAAGAAGCCAACACGGCCAAAGGTGCAGGTAAGACAGGAAGACAGTGAGACAGAGTCCTGATTATACTGTGTGAGCACCTGAGCCCTGTCATACCTGCAGTTGCAATTCATCTTGGATCTTCTCAAATACATGAGCCAATGAATTCTCTTTTGTCCTTAAGCCAGTTTTGAGTTGGGTTTCTCTTACTTGCAACCAAAAGCATCCAGCCTGGTTGATACAATGTTTGTATAGCTCCTTATAATTCTAGGATTCTAGGTTTTTTATTAATGATTCTACTATTTCTGTATTTTAATGTTTTTGTTTTTAATAGGTCAACTTCAGTCTTACCTGCCTCAAAGTACCCTCCATCTAAAAACTAAAAGTAAATAAAATAATCAACCTTATTCAATTAGTAGGCTTAATTCCTCAATTCATCCAAATGATTCCAACTGCATTCATGGTGACTAGAGATCTCGCCCGAGGACTAAAGCTCTTGAGCTGTGTGACAGGTCTTCCCTGTTTTAAATGCCTGATATTGCCTACACTGATTGCTGGAGACATATATAAGACAATAAGAAATGTTTTACGTTTACGGATATTCTGCCTACCCAAGAAGAATGCCATAAAATTACTTGAATTTTCAATCTTTCGTTTAGATGCTTGGATTAACATAGATAAGGTTAGTGTGAATATGCTGCATATTTTCAAAAGAATGGGAAGCCAAAACAAGAACACATTTGAATATTTGAAACACATTTTTAAGATAACGAACATGTTAACGTTAAACCAGTGTTTCTGAATCTATATCCACTTAGCTAACTACAATATCACCATAAGGTTAGATGAGACAAAACCTCTTTAATTTTTACAATGTTGCTTCTAATACCACTACTGTAAACTCACTTGTAGGCAGTTGATTTATTAAAATTGAAATTAAATGTCAATAAGTAAGAGTTTAGCAAAGTCTTTCAAAACATAGAATCTAGGCAGAACATTAATAAAAGGGTGCTTGATCATAAAGTGTTGTTTCACTGTGTTATGCCAGTATTTTTTACTTAAGGGATTAATAACCTTTTTAATCAAAGGTTAAAGACTTGCCTTGTGATTCCTAAGATTCTACATCTCAAAAGAGAATTAAGGCTAATGAGGCAGTGCATTAGAAATTATTACTCAATGCTGTATAGTCATAGAATTTTGTACTTCATGTTGGTCTACCAGGTCAATCCTTTCCTAAAATAGGGGTTCTAAAATTTTTTACTCATCAGTTTCATCTACAATTGCTTTTGCTCACTCATCCACTTCATTTTCCCTCTTCTCTATTGGAAAGAAATGAGAAAAATGGCAGAATCTCTTCTCTGCCAATGAGAAAACAATCGTAGAATCTTTCTCATTGTTCACCCATTTCAGAAATTAAGAAATGTTTCACTTGCTGTGTTTTTCTCCGAAGTTAAAAACCAGTGGCTCATGAAGTAAACTTGGTCTATAAGCACAGTTTGTATTGTACATCCATTAAAATAAAAATTAGTTGCTGACATTTAAAAGTTGGAAGCTCAAACAAACGTCTAGATTTCTAGTTTCTTTTGAAGAACAAGAAGATGAGGAGGTACCTGACCTGTGTCTCTATATGGCTGAGCGGCAGGTGTCTCCCTTGGATGGGGCACACACTGAAGTCCCCAGCATTCCCCTATGCTACACCTGGCCAGTTTTTTTAATGCATTTACATTAACAAAGTCATCATATCTGGTTAATACATTCTGAGTGAGGTGGGAAGGAGGATCAGAACTGTGAGAACACAGCACTCATGTGGAGAGTAAGTGCTAATATTGACAGTCTGGGACTAGCCTGGTCCCAGTGAAGGTGGAGGCGATATATAGCAGTAATTAGGTAATGATGGGGAGTTTCCTCAGTTTAAATATATATATTTTAGTGCAAAATAAATGTTGAAGCATATTTGGAACATATTAGTCAAGTCAGGAATAGACAGAATGAAAACTGGATAAAGACAAGCTTTGTGGTAAGTCAAGCGGTGGAAACAATCAATTAAATTCACTTATATAGAATTCTTGATACTGGCATGCTATTTCCCCAAAGATAATTTAATTAGCTTGTAACAATGGTTAAGCTGTAGCAACAGAAAGCAGTCATTAATACGGTTCGAAATATTAGGCTGTCTCTTTTCTTCCAGGCACATAGTAAGATTATATTTCACTGCCGGGTTGCAGGAACATGTGACTTGTTTTGGCCAATGAAACGTGAGTGAAAGTGCAGTGCTGCACTTCTAAGTAGAGGCTTTAAGAACCCATGCATGTTTGGCTCTTTTCCTTCTGCAATGGCAATGTTCCAAAGCATCTTAGTCCACCAGGCTGGCCTTGGAGAGGAGGAGAGCTACCACCAAACCACTGATGTGCACTAGGTTCGAAAGAGAAATTGCCTTTTGTTGTCATAAGCCAGAAACTCGGGGTTTGACCTACAACGTTATTATAACTTTATTCCTTCATGATTTTTGACATGTCTAATACTCATATTATTATTGTCTTAATGTCATTTTAAAATTAAAACTTTTAAAGTGTAGCCTTATTCTGAGAAATACACGTAGTACATACTAGTTATATTTCAATTATATTAAAAGTAAGTACATAACTATTAAAAGTAATCTCATGTGCCACATTTTAAGGAACACTGAATTAAACAAAATAGAAAATGAATCTCAAGTTGAAGATTGCAAAATAAGCAATTATGCTATCGATTTTCAGGTTTGGCTACAAATTTGAATGCCATGTCAACATTCAATGAACTACATTGCTTTCTTGATATACTAGAAATCAGAAGGGGATGCATACTATGAATTTAATACATGTGTTACTCCATAGTCCATAGCAAGCATTAAAAAATAATATATGTATGAATACACCATTTATAAACCATACCAGGTTTGTTTACAAAAACTGTTGAAATGGACAACACTGTCATCATCAGATCTAATTTGTATATGCAAATCCAAAGGTGTACAGGTGTAAAGGGTAGATACACACACATTTTTATAGGTTTCCTTCTTGCATCCTTGAGTACTTGACGTTTAGCATTAATTAAAATCATTATATATACAGCTGGCAAATCCTGTCTTATAGGTGACAAACAGATCCGTGCATAATTACCATTTTGCAACAGATTAAGTAGATTACAGAAAAAGGTACGGGATATTTTACAGGGGTGACAGCCAAGAAAAGGTCTTAGAAACACCTGCCATTTCATGCAAGCTAATGAAAACCTCAAATAACTCCTATATATTTGCATTGTATACACTACATGCATTCTAAATGTAATTCATGTATAAGAAATATACAGACGAAGAGTTTAGATATTAGAAAGAAAAAGAACCTGTTGTCTCAAAAAGATGTAACTGAAATAAAAATCAAGCATAATAATCTGCTGCATGAAGAATGAGTTTTGAAATTAGAGATAGCCTCAAAAAAGGAGAAACTAACAGGAGACATAATAGCCACTGCCATATAATTGAAGGGTTGTCATAGCAATTAAGACCTGGGCTTATTTACATATGCCAAAGGACTTAGGAGGGGGAAAGGTGGGGACAAAAATTTCAGGCTAAAATTAAGGAGGATGTTTCTAACTGTTCATCTTCAGGCAGCTCTGGCAGTCTTCGGCAGGGATCATGTGATCTATCTCTGCAGGGAGTGCTTTGTAGAATTCCCAAATCCAGAAGGACTATAAAGATCAATAACGTACCACTCATCCTTCCAAAGCTTCTGTTCTTTTTTTAACACTTAGTCCAGGAATAGCAGATAGTCACCCCACCTTCCCCTTAGAATTATTAATAACAGACCAACAAATTATTACAGGTTAACCAAATATTGAAAATAATTCAAGACAGTACCTTTCATTTTCTTTTAATATGTCCCTTCCTTTCTTCCAGGTGTAAACAGGTTTTGGAGATGCTTTTGGCTTACACTCAATGACAACTTCACCTCCCACTTTCACAAGAGTGATTCTTTTCAGGAGTGTTCTTGAAAAATCTGGACCTACAGCTGAAAGACAGTGAAAAAATAATTATTATGCAAGACAGCCTTCCATGAGATAATTC
>NW_012105642.1:1601218-1610577 GCF_000951045.1 Mandrillus leucophaeus | reverse complement strand
GGTTCAAGTGATTCTCCTGCCTCAACCTCCCGAGTAGCTGGGACTACACTCACGCACCACCATGCCCAGCTAATTTTTGTATTTTAGTAGAGATGGGCTTTCACTATGTTGGCCAGGATGGTCTTGATCTCTTGACCTCATGATCCGCCTGCCTTGGCCTCCCAAAGTGCTGGGATTACAGGCATGAGCCACAGCGCCTGACATCTTTTTCTTTCTCTAATACACTTATTGCCACCTTGATCATCAAAGGAAGGAAGCTAATTTTTTTAAAGTATGGAACACTGTATGTTTTGATGGATCTATTATTATAATTTGTATTTGGTACAGTGTACCATTTGTGTGTGTACAGTTTGATGAATCTGATATACACCACCATGAAGATCAAGACACAGAATATTCTCATCTGCCTGTGGAGGGATTCTTTTAAAGAAAATTATTGTATGTTCAAGTGAATAAACATTTTAAAATTTCAGAAAATTGAAAGAGAAAGAAACAAAATTAGGAACTCCATAAGAATATATTTTTTTAATTGTGTAGGTTAAAGCTTTCCCTCTCTGATATGGTCACCACCTCTGCTTTGTCCCATGGTACTCTGTTCATATATATCTCCATTAGAGAACATGCTGAACTCTCTATATTGTCACCCTCTGTAAGCTTCTCCTTAAAAACAAGGCTTTGTTTAGCTTTTCACTGCAAGTACTTGGCTCATTTAGGAGAAGCTGTGACTTGCTTTTGGAGTGTAGGTGTTGAGAAAGCTCTATTATATGCTTACCACTAGTGTTCTAAAAAATTCACTCATGCTAACACCAGTAACATAGTTATATGGAAATACTATTAGAGAATTCTTTCTTTCCTAAAACAAAAGACACATATTTGTATTCTCACAAAAGTAAAATAAAAGACATTTTTTCCTGGAAAATATCTATTTTCTTCTGAGTTAACTGAATTAATGTGCAAGAAGAGATTTTAGAATGGAAGGATTCATTTCTTGGAATCTTACCATATTTTAAAACCCTGACTCACTGCAGTCTGACCTGGTGGAATTTAATACTTAAGACCATGTTAAATGTAAAATTTAAATATAAACCACAAATTACTTAAAGGAGGACTGGGAGCGTGTATTAGGTGAATGCGGGGGCTTGGGGGGTAATGAGGGCCAATTTCTTAAAAATTCCTAAATCATAGGCTAATGATTTTTAAAAATGAAAATAAACTTCAGTGGAAGCAAATTAAATCTTGATTACATTCTTTTGTTGTGGAAATACTTTCGGTAACTGCCCAGAAACAAATAAAGATGGAAAGGTTACTTTCTAACGGGGCCATGCAATGTACACCTGGGGCTGGTATTCTCACGGGAAGGTAAAATTTTAAAAATGAATCTTGTAGGCAATTGATATCTCAATCTGTTTACCTCAGATTTATGAGGGAAGTCTATAATTCTGGGAGTAATTCAAATATAATAATTGCAATTAATAAGTAGAGGGCAAGTACAGATGTACAAATGTTTTTGCTGCAATAAGATAAATGTATTTCTTGTGTGGTCTGCAAAATCATGTAATAAAAATTGTAGGGTTTATGAAGAAGACAGGGTCAGGACATACCTACTCAATATTTATGTAACGAGAACACTGCAAAAACAATAACCATCCTAGTAATTATCAAGCATAATTAAATATAAACATGATTTAAAAGATAAGTTAAATTCATAATAACTACTACAAAAAATGCAGTGTGTGTATGTGTGTGTGCACATGCATGAGAAGGTGGCTTGATGGAAGAAAGAAGAGTTGAGATTGCTAAGCTATGGAATAAGTGCAAATAGAAAGACTGAGAATTACGCAATAAGCACTGCCATGTAAGAGTACGTGGCCACACTGTGCCAAGAGGAAGAATGTGGCATGAATGGGAATCACATGCAGTAGGTATTTTCCCTTGGCTAGCTGTGTTAATCTGTGTTTGTGGGCTTTGTGTTTCGTTGCTGCTACTTAGTAAAATACCTGAACAAATCCAGGGTCTATGTTACACTGACATCACTCCCCTACTTACCAATCCCACATAAGCTAAGTCACAGAAAAGTGTTTCAGCAGAGCAAACTCAATGCAAACCCCTGAACTGACACAAAAATGTAAAAAACAAACAAACAAACAAACAAAAAGTCAGGTATTCTTGAAGTTTTTTTTTTTTTTAAGAATATTTTAAAGGAATATTTAAAGGAAATTGAGTTACAAATCTGTATCTCATAAAAATCCCTTCTTAAAACTATATCTTTCTACACACATATATTTTTATCACTTTAGGCAGACATTTTTCATCCATTCAGGAGGAATTCTGCAGTTGCATTTGAAATGAGTTTACATAAATCAAACTGTGCACAACACATGGGCATATTTGTCAAAAAACTATATTTTGCTTTTACAGGATTTGAAACAGCATATCAGATAGACAGAAACCAGAAAACACACCTTTCAGTTTCAAAAGCATTTGTAATGTACTATTTGTGTGCCATATAATCTTTTGAATATCTTAGAGATAAGACTGGCTCAAACTTCTTTCACTAATTAAAATGGAATTAAAAATTCAAGGCCGGGCAGGATGGCTCATGTCTGTAATCTCAGCACTTTGGGAGGGTGACGTGGGCAGATCACGAGGTCAGCAGTTCGAGACCAGCCTGGCGAACATGGCGAAACCCTGTCTCAGGCCGGGCGCAGTGGCTCACGCCTGTAATTCCAGCACTTTGGGAGGCCGAGGCGGGAGGATCACGAGGTCAGAAGATCGAGACCACCCTGGCTAACACGGTGAAACCTCGTCTCTACTAAAAATACAAAAAATTAGCCGGGTGTGCTGGCGGGCGCCAGTAGTCCCAGCTACTGGAGAGGCTGTGGCAGGAGAATGGCGTGAACCCAGGAGGCGGAGCTTGCAGTGAGCCGAGATTGCGCCTCTGCACTCCAGTCTGGGTGACAGAGCGAGACTCCGTCCCCCCCTCCCAAAACAAAAACAAAAAAACAAAAACAAAAACAAAAACAAAAACAAAACAAAAAAAACCCCGTCTCTACTAAAAATACAAAAATTAGCCGGGCGTGGTGTTGTACGTCTGTAATCCCAGCTAATGGGGAGGCTGAGGCATGAGAATCACTTGAACCTGGAAGGCGGAGGTTGCAGTGAGCCAAGATCGTGCCACTGTGCTCCAGCCTGTGGGACAGAGCTAGACTCCATCTCAAAAAAAAAAAAAAAAAAAAAATCAAGTTCCTTTCTTTTGTTTACTCAGTTTACTTAATTAGCTTCTGAAGTTATCGAACCCTGCAAATCTATCAGTTGTAACCATAAACTGCAGTGCTTTTAAGGGAAAAGAGTCAGAACTTCATCAGTTTTTGAATACTTGAGCCATTAATCGATTTCTTAACATTCTCCCATTTTGTGACCATCTTTTGCACCTGAGATGCTGTTCAGCTTGTAGGAGGATGTTTTTTCCTATTTGTACCCTTTATTCTCATCCCCAAACACTGATCTAAGGCAGGTCTGAAAGAAAAGAGAAAGGGACCTGTTTTATGTGACATTCACAGATAATGACATTTTAAAAGTTATTGGTAAAGTCCCCAAAAGGGCACTATTAGAATCTAACCTTTGCTGGCACTTAAAAAATTAGTGCACATGGAAGTGAAACTTCAGTAGGTTTCTAGTAGCTCGGAAAAGACAAAACCAACTGTCAAATTACCCCTTATGTCTGAGAGTAGCAGAGATAGTGGGAGATCCTTATTTGCTATATTTAATATACTTATATGATAATATTTCTCACATGCACTGCTAGAGGGCACCACTCCCTCAGCGTTCGAATGAGCTGTATTATGGGACCTCTCCCATGTGAGAAATGCAACTTTTTATTATTTATCAATGATCTTTATTACATTATCTATGAGAAGCATGTGGCTGAGAGAAGCCCTCTATGTAATTCACAACTATTTGTTTTTAGTTAATTCAATGACTTCTGGTCATATATCAAGGGTATTTTAAGTGGCCAATAGAACCCCTTAAAAACAAAAGTGTTTTGCCTTAGTGTCATTTCTCAAGAGAAACAGTAGAATGATAACTCCTTAACTAGATAGGCAGTGGCAGTCCTATTTGGGAAATATATGGATGTGATGTCTTACTATATTATTGAAGAAGAAAGGATTATTATGTATGCCAGTTCTATCACAGTCTGTGATAGAAGCATCACTGGGAACACTGCCAGTTGATGGAGAATATTAAGGCCAGCTTTTTTGGAAGTTCAGCATTTCTTATTACTTTAACCTTTGTCTACTCTCTTTAACTATTACATCATCATTTCCCAAAAACAAGCTTAGAGTGAATGCATTAATTCACCTCTTTTCACTACTGAGGAGAAAATACTGGTATCAGATTATGAGACCCCAAATTTCTTCTGGCCTGTTGGATTGGTATCTAGAAAGAAGGCTACTGGTAGAAGATTTCTTCTTTCTAGGTCCACTGTTTTAGAATGGCTGATTCAAAAATCAGCCCTCTCTGAGGTCAGATGTGGTGGCTCACGCCTGTAATCCCAGCACTTTAGGAGGCCAAGGCGGGAGGATCACTTGAAACCAGGAGTTCAAGACCAGCCTCAGCAACACAGTGAGACTCAGTCTGTACAAAAAATAAAAAAAAATTAGTCAGGTGTAGTGGTGCATGCCTGTAGTCCTTGCTTCTTGGAAGGCTGAGGTGAGAAGATCACTTGAACTCAGGAGTTCAAGGCTGCAGTGAGCTAGGATCACACCACTACACTGCAGCTTGGGTGACAGTGAGACCCTCTCTCTTAAAAAAAAAAAAAAAAATCAGTGCTCTCTGATTATGAATGATATTAACAAGGAGACTCTCAACACAACTCTGAAGTAGATGATTTTTCCATTTTGATGTTAGCATGATGTGTCCCTTCTAATGTCCCTAATATCCATCCTCCTATTGTTTTGGTCTAATTTATTGAATGCCATGTTTCCTGATGACTCCAATAATGCTTCTTCCATGGGCAGCTCTTGGGTTTATAAACTCCTATCCCTTTGGGCATGTTATTATAAAACAAAAAAATTTATAATCACAAGATTGTTTTCAGGATTAAATAAAACAATACATGTATTGAAAATAAAGTACTTAGCACAGTATTTGATCCAGATTAAGAATTTCATACCTCCCCTCTCCACTGTTATTTCCACTACTGCACTACCCCAACCGCCATTATCACAGACTTTTTTATGTTGAAAAATTTCTTAGAGTCAGAGAAACACAACATTGTTTGAAAATAGAAAATGTTTATTTTCAAATAATTATAGACCCACAGAAAGTACCAAACACAATACAGAGAGGTCCTGTGCGTCCTTCACCCAGTCTCCCCCAATGGTTACACCTTATGTAGATACAGTTAAATATCAAAACAAAGAAACTGATACTTGGTATAATGTGTATATATCACACATGTAGACCGTGCAAAAGCACCAGGAAATTGAGATAGGGAACTATTCTATTGTCACAGGGATCTTCCTCTTGCTTCCCCTTCATAGTCATATCCAGCCTCCTCCTACCTCCCCTCTGTAACTCCTGGAAACCACTGACCTCTTCCCCATTACTACGGTTCAGTCATTCTGAGAATGTTTTAGATACATATGTGTGTGTGAGAGAGTCTGTGTGTGTGTGGTGTGTAATCACACAGTATGTGACCTTTAGGAGTTTTTTTTTCCTTTTTACTGCTGAGTATTACTTGCTGCTTTGGGTAAGAAATATGTCTTCAATATTGGCACTTCGGGCTCTATGATAACTGACAAATACTTTTGAGCACAGGAGCCATTTCAAGATCTCTCATCTTTCTCTGTCAACAAGTAGGATCAGGTGTGGCCTTTTTATTTTTTTTAATAAAAGATTTGAAAAGTCAAAAATTAGTTACATGAACATAGGTGGAAGTTTTTTCTTATTCCCAGAAAAATATTTTAAAGACATTTTAGAACATTATTTCTTATATAAATAATCAACAGGTTGATTAAAAATAATTCTTATATAATGCTTTAAGTAGGGCCTCAGCTGCTAAATTCTCATTAACCTCCTTTGAGCCATCCTATCCCTACAAAGATAGTAAGACAGTCTGCATTTTAAACACTCTGTAACCACATTGGCTTTCTTATATCAGTACAAATTGGTGATATTTCATTTATATGTCAGTGTCTTACACTCTTACACAAACTCATGCTCTCGGTTAGGCAAGTAGTGTATAGTATGCAATGTCTGCTGAATGAAGAGAAGAGAGTCATCAGACTATGACAGTGGGAACCCTAGAATTTCAGTGGTTAGGAAATAGTAGCTCTTGTTATTAGCTATTATTAGAACTAGAATTTCAGTGGTTAGGAAATAGTAGCTCTTGTTATTAGCTATTATTAGAACATCAGTTCCTTGAAGGCAAGAATATGTATCCTGGATCTGTATATCCCTTGGACCTGGCCTGGTGCTTGACACAAAGTTGATATTTAATCAATGAATCTATTGAAGAATTGAGTAAATTTTTGAAAAGCAACAATCTGTTTTTTTTTTTTTTTTGAGAGAGAGTCCTGCTCTGTCACCCAGGCTGGAGTGCAGTGGTGTGATCTCGTGGCTAACTGCAGCCTCTGCCTCCTGGGTTCAAGCGATTCTCCTGCCTCAGCCTCTTGAGTAGCTGGGACTACAGGTGTGAGCCACTACACCTGGTAATCTTTTTTTTTTTTTTATATTTTTAGTGGGGATGGGGTTTCACCATGTTGGCCAGGCTGGTCTTGAACTCCTGACTTCAAGTCATCTTCCTGCTTTGGCCTCCCAAAGTGCTGGGATTATAGGCGTGAGCCACCATGCCCAGCCAAAAAGCAACCATCTTTCTTTTGTCTGACTTCTGGCATAATTCAAGTAAGAGCCTCTTTTCCTTTTGTGTATTATAAAAAATGTTGATATTTAATCAATATCTGATGAATTAATGTACGTTACAGGAAAGAAGTCAGGGATTCTGTTCAAAACAGGAAATTCCCTTCTCATGAGGCTTTGCCTGGACACCACATCCCTTGCTCCCCTTCATATAGGGTTGTGAATGGCTTCTTCAATTTCCAGTCCTGTGTACAGGACATGACATCCTCCTTGGAGTTGTACCTCAGTCTAATGAAACAAATTATCCAAAAAATACCACATAGGCTGTTTATACTACTAAATCATCTGAACTGGTGTGATAGTAAATGTTTTACAAGTGGCTCTCTAAACAAAAGAAAACAAAATAAAACACCAAAGAATTTGGTTTGTAGTCATTGCCAATTTCTGTGGTGTAAATATTCCTACCTTGGCCAATTTCAAGCTATCAACATGAAGTCACTGAATGCTGGATTGAGAAGAGATACATAGAATCAGCCCCAGCCACTGAGCTAGCTCTAGCAGGTAACCGCCTTTCCCTGCGTTTCTCACAACATACACTTAGGGAAAGGTAACAGGGCAAGTACACCCTGGAAGTTCAGCTTTCCCCAGATTTGGGTCTTGTTCTGCAGAAGCATATGGTCTCCTCTTTCCTCCCCAGTATGCCCAATAGCTGACCCAGCACTGAGAAGGTAAGAACTTCACTTTGAGTTTACTTGCTCAAAGAATGTGTCCCCTGAGGCTTTGTGGGATAAGGTATCACAGCAGTTTCATGCACTTCAGTGATACAGGCTCTATTCTAGACATGCAGGCTCACCAGAATCATATTACAATGTAGATGAGCTATGTTTATGTAATGTGGCAGTGACTGATGTCTTGCTTATCATGCTCTTTCAGTAAAGCACCGGAAACAGTTTTGTAGGCAATGAAAGCATATAGTTTGCCTTTGTGCTATGTTCATTTTCATCACATTCAAAAGACTTTACTGAAAGCAACATGCCTTACACTAAGTACAAATGACTTTCTTTAGGAGTCTAGAAGATCCGTGGTCTTCTCATGCTGGAAAAGGAAGAGATGAAATGTTGTTGGTGCCAATGCTCTTCTTCTGTTAAAAAAAAATGCCTCACATGACTGATAGAAGTTTTGTTGGGTCATGTTGCACTCTTGGATAATGTAACAAGGGAAGCATGGATTAACTGGACACAGGGTGGTTATACCAACAGAACAGTCCTGTCCTCCTTCCAACCTCTACATAATCTTATGAGTTAGAAAGGTACTCTGCTGTGATGGCTTAAGATTGGATAGCAAAGGGATCTAGAAAGTGGAGTATAGATCTGTGGCACCTCAAATAAACTCAAGTTAACTGACCATAAAAATCACCAGGATAAGCTTGTTAAACGTACACACTCCTGAACTCCATCCACTATGAGAGAGACAGAGACCTATGATTTTACAACTTTTTGCCACTGAAAACGTGATCCCTAGAGCAGAAGCATTGGCATCACCTTGAAGTTTACTAGAAATGCAGAATCCCAGCCCCCACCTCAGACCTGAAATTCGAATCTAAACTTAACAAAATTCCCAAGTAATTCATATGAGCCTTCAAGTTTGAAAAATACTGCTAAATCTTCTATTTTTAAAATTGTAGTAAAAAGCACATAACAAAAACTTTACCATCTTGACCACGTTTAAAGTGTACAGTACAGTAGTGTTAACTATATGCACACTTTTGTGCAACTCATTGCTAGAATGTTTTTATTTTGCAACACTAAAAGTTGATACCCATTACCCAGCTCCCCATTTCCTCCTCTCTCCTAGCCTCTGGTAACAACACTACTTTCTGTTTCTATGAGTTTGACTATGTTAGACATCTCACAAAGTGGAATCATGCAGTATTTGCTTTTTGTGACTGGCTCATTTCATTAGCATAATTTCCTCAAGGTTCATTTATGTTGTAATACATAACAGAAGTAATAGTCCATTGTATGTATATAAACACATTTTCTCTATCCTTTCAACTATCCACAGACATTTAGGTTGCTTCCACCTCTTCGTTATTGTGAATAATATTGCAATTAATATAGGTGTGCAAATTTCTCTTCAGGATGCTGTTTTCAATTATTTTGAATATATACCAAATGTTTGGATTGCCAGGTCATATGGTAATTCTGTTTTTAATTTTCCGACTGTAAGGTGGATGAGTAACATCATGCTTAGCAGTGAAAAATTGAAAGCTTTTTCTCTAAGATCAGAAACAAAGCAAGGATGCCCACTCTCAGCACTTCTATTTAACCTAGTATTGGAAGTCCTAGGCAGAGCAATTAGAGAAAGAATAAATAAGTAAATACATAAATAAAAGCCATCCAAATTGGAAAGGAAAGAAGTAAAATTTTTCATTAAGGCTTTCATTAGGTTGAGGTACTTTCCTTCTCTACTTTGTTGATTGTTTTTATCATGAAAAT
>NW_012105642.1:1593579-1600937 GCF_000951045.1 Mandrillus leucophaeus | reverse complement strand
AAAAAAAAAAAAAAAAAAAAAGACATGGTATTGAATTTTGTCAAATGCTTTTTCTTCATCAATTGGAATGATCATGTGGTTCTGGTCCTTCATTCTGCAGTGTATTATATTAATTGATTTTTGTATGTTGAGTCATCTTTGCATTTCAAGTATAATTCCAATTTGACATTGTGTATAATCCTTTTAATGTGCTGCTGAGTTGAGTATGCTAATATTTTGTTGACAATTTTTGGATCAGTGTTCATCAGGGTTATGGTCTGTAGTTTTCTTGTGTCCTTGTTTGTTTTTGGTTTTAAGACAATGCTGCGCTTACAGGATGAGTTTAAATGTGGTCCTGCTTCTTCAATTCTTTGGAAGCGTTTGGGGAAAACTGGTGTTAATTTTTCTTTAAACATTTGGTAGAATTCTCCAGTGAGGCATCTGGTCCAGGAATTTTCTTTATTGGGAGGTTTAAATTACTGCTTCAATCTCCTCACGAGTGTTAAGTCTATTCACATTTCTATTCCTTCAAGACTCAGTCTTAAGCAGTTGTATGTTTCTAGCAATTCATCTGCTTCTTCTAGGTTATCTAATTTTTCAGTGAATGATTATTTATAGTGGTCTTTATACGCCTTTTTATTTCTGAATCATCTGTTTTACATCTCTTCTTTAATTTCTGATTTTATTTACTTGAGTACTCTCTTTTCTCAGTCTACTACGGGTTTTTCAATCTGGTTGATCTTTTTAAAAATCAACTCTTGTTTACACCGATTTTTTCCCTATTATTTTTCTGTTCTATATTTCCTTTATCTCTGCTCTAATATATATTATTTCGTTACTTCTGTTGATTTTTCAGTTTTTAAAATCTTTTTCTAGTTCCTTGTGGTGCAAAGTTAGGGTGTTGATTTAAGATATTTCTTCTTTTTTAATGTAAGCATTTATCATTATTAACCTTCCTCTTATTACTACTTTTGCTGCATCCATAAGTTTTGGTATGTTGTATTTTCATTTCCATTTGTCTCCTGATATTTTCTAAATTACACTGTGACTTCTTCTTTGACCCATTCATTGCTTAAGAATGAGTTGTTTAATTTTTACGTATTTGTGGATTTTCTGTTTTCCCTCTGCTATCAATTTCTACTTTCATTCCATTATAGTCAGAGAGGACATTAAGTATGATTTCAATTTTCTTAAATCTGTTAAAACTTATTTGTACCCTAACATATGGTCTTTTATGGACACTGTTCCATGTGTGCATGAGTAGATTTCATATTCTGCTGTAGTAGGGAGCAGTGTTCTTTATATGCTTATTAGGTCCAACTGGCCTATAGTGTTGTTCACATCCTCTGCTTCCTTATTTGTCTTTTGTCTGATTGCTCTATCCATGATTGAAAATAGAGTATCAAAGTATCCTACTATTGTGTTGCTATTTCTCTCTTTAGTTCTGTCAATGTTTGCTTCATACACTTGGAAGCTCTAATACTAGGTGCATACATATTTCTAACAGTTACATCTTTCTGATGAATCAGTCCTTTTGTCATTATATAAAGTTTTCTTTGTCTCTGTGACAGTTTTTGTCTTAAAGTTTATTTTGTCTGATATTAATACTGTCACCCCTGCTCTCTTTAGGTTCTGGTTTGCGTGGATTATTTTCTTCTATTCTTTCATTTTCAGCTTGTGTGTATCCCTAGATCTAAAGCGTGTCTCTTATAGACAGCATATAGTTAGATCCTGTTTGTTTTTAATCCATTCAGTCAACCTATATCTTTATATTGGGGCATTTAATCAATTTACATTTAAAATAGAGATAGAGAAGGGCTTACAATTGCCATTTTGTTCAACTGTTTTATGTAGCTTTTGTGTTTACCCTTTCTCCTCTTTCTTCTTTTGTGTCCTTGATTTTTGTTTTCATTTTTATTTATGTGTTTATTTTTGAGACAGAGTCTTACTCTGTCACCTAGGCTGGAGTACAGTGGTATGATCTTGGCTCACTGCAGCCTCCGCCTCTCGGGTTCAAGTGAGTCTCATACCTCAGCCTCCTAAGTAGCTGGGATTATAGGCATGCGCCACTACACCCAGCTAAACTTTGTATTTTTAGTAGACACGGGGTTTCACCATGTTGGCCAGGCTGGTCTTGAACTCCTGGCCTCAAGTGATCTGCCTGTCTCAGCCTCCCAAAGTGCTGGGATTACAGGCATGAGCTACTGCACCCAGCCTTGTGTTTCTTTTATTTTTAAAAATGACTATGTTTTGATTCACTGCTCATTTCCCTTTGTGTATATTATATAGATATTATCTTTGTGGTTACCACTGTAATTATACAGCACATCTTAAAGTTATAATAATCTATTCAAGCTGGCAACAATTTAACTTCAATCATGTATAAAAACTATTTATTTATATGCTACCCCACTTTGCTACTGATGACACAAATTACCTCCTTTTATATTGTATAGTTATTAATACAGATTTATAGTTACCTTTTATACTTTTTAAAAAATTCTATACCAGATTTTTATAAAAGTGATTTTTGTACCTACAATATTACAGGATTTTATATTTGTCTGTATGTTTACCTTTATCTAGGAGTTTTACATTTTCATATGGTTTTGTGTTATTTATCATCCTTTCATTTCAACTTGAAGGACTCCCTTCAGCATTTCTAAGAGGGTAGATTTAGTGGTGATAAACTCATTCAGCTTTTGTTTATCTGGGAAAGTTTCAATTTCTCCCTCATTTTGGAAGGGCAGTTTGCCAGATATAGTATTCTTGATTGGCAGCTCTTTCTTTCAGCACTTTGAGTAGATCATCCCACTCCCTTTTAACATGCAGTTTCTGCTGAAAAATCTGTTGATAATCTTATAGATGCACACTTGTTTGTGATGAGTTGCTTTTCTCTTGCTGCTTTCAGGATTTTCTTTTGGTCTCTTGACTTTTGACACTTTGATTATAATGTGTCTCAGTGTAGATCTCTTTGGATTCATCCTAGTTGCAGTTCTTGAGCTTCTAAAATTTGTGAGTCCATTTCCTTGCTCAGACTTGGGAAGTTTTCAGCCATTTTTTCTTCAGATAGGCTCTCTTGTCATTTTCTGTCTTTATTCTCTGCAAATTATGTAACACTTATATTGTTGCACTTGATGGTGTCCCATAGACCCTTCAGCTTTCTTCATTTTTCTTCATTATTTTTTCCTTTTTGCTCCTCTGCCTCAATAATTTCTAATGTTCTGTCTTTGAATTGCTGATTATTTTTTTCTGTCTGGTCAAGCCTGTTGTTGAATCTCTCTAGTAAACTGACTACTGTATTCTGAATTCACATATTGTATTTTTCAGCTCCAGAATTTCTTTGAGTTCATTTTCATCTTTTATCTCTGTCGATACTCTCATTTTGTTCATGCCTCATTTACCTGATTTCCTGTAGTTATCTATCTGTACTGTCTCTTAATTTCTTGAGCATCTTTATGAGAGTAATTAGAATTCTTTGGTAATTGATACACCTCTATTTCTTTAGGGTTGATTTCTGTAAATATAATTTGTTCCTTTGGTTGGGTCACATCTTCTAGTTTCCATGTGTGCTTTATTATCTTCTGTTGGAATTCTGGCATTTAAAAAATAAGACACTTCTCCTAGTCTCTGCAGTCTGAGAACAATCATCCAGCTGGAGATTCTGCAGATCTCTCAAGCCTTTTCTGGTGATGTGCCTTCACTGGGCTTTTGTATGTAATCCCCTAATTGAAGACTTGTTGGTTTCTACTCAGGAGCTTCCCTTCGTGTCTTTATCAGATACTGTGGACTTTCTAGTGCTGTAGGAAGCATTAGATTTCCCTCTGTTGGTACTGGACCTCCCCTAGTGTCTGTGGTACAGCCTGATACCAGACCAAGCCATGTTGATATCCTTTGTTCTCATGGGGCCTCCCACATAGGCCAGTTTCTGTCATCACTTAGATTCAGGCAAAACAGAAACCACCCTCAGGTAGTACTTCCCCCTCAAAAGTAAAAATATTAGATGTACTTTCCACTCTTTTCTTTCCCTCCTCAGTAAGGAATTAGGAATTGGAAGTTTTCTACTGATACCTCTGTGCTATGCTGAGGGCAGTAGGAGGTCCTCTAGCAAGCGAGTGCCATACATTTTCCTACAGTGCTTTAATGTTATTGGCTTTACACTTGACTGGAGTGCAGAAATCTCTTAACTGGTTTTATTTCTTTCAACGGCAATTGGTCCATTGGGGAATAAGGGTCTGGGGCTTCCCTTTTGGCTATCTTGATGACAACACTCCCCACTACCAAATCTTGAATGTCTATCTAATTAATACTCTTTAGATTAGGCTCCCCAAATGCAATCAATTTTGCCAGAAGGTGGTGGAGGGGGAAAGATAGTTACTTCATTTATGTATTCATTCACAAATTCAAAGAACTTGAGGTAGATAATGGTAAAAGACATAAAGTAGTAAATACATTTAAAATATGACTCAATTCAAATGGTGGAAATGTAGAAAACAATCTCACTAGAATTAGTACAACAGAGTTACATTAGTCCCAGACTGGCCAAAGAAAAAAATAACATTATTTCTTTCTGACTGATGAAAAACTTGGCTTCTTTAATAGAAGATGCAAACTTTCTTCTTTTAAGAGAGAAATTCTACATTTTATGAGAAATTTATTGGAAATATCTTTATGTAAAGGACTACAGACTTCAAGATGGATAATCTCTTCACAGCAGTTTTACAGAAGATTCAGAGATTTTGGTTATAGGATTGTATATAAAGTATTAATGCTCAGTGATGCCTTAGGCTGCATTCTAGAGTAATATTTTAAACTGTAACTCACTGATTGCATTTCTTTGGGGGAATTGATGTAAGGGATTATCATAATATGTATCATAATATTTATCAGCTTTCAATGTCTCCCCTCAGTTGGCTTTAATAACCAGAGTCATGCCATGCAGCACTTTAGCTCAATCCTCACATGGCAGTCTGTCAAGACATCCTGTGTGCTTTATTCCTATTCACTCTCTTGTTGAAATGGGGCCTTCAGCCATGGTTGGAATCTTTGGTGCCTGCTCTTTCTCTCATACAGGGGTACTTTGGATTCAGAGTGCTTTTTGATCCAAAATCAGATATTTTGGTAGGGAGACTATGTTCAATTTTTTTAAAACAACAACAAAAGCCCTCTGTGTAGGACAGATTTCCCATTTTAGGATAGTGGTTCTCAAAGGGTGGTCTTGGATCAGCAGCATCAGCATCAACATCACTTGTTAGAAATATAAATTCCCAGACCCCTCTCTAGAACAACTGTATCAGAAATTCTCAGGGTAGAGCTCAGCAATCTGTGTATTAACATGTCCTCTAGATTATTTTGATGCATGATAAAGCCTGAGAATCAATATTTTAGGAAAATTCAATGGCTTTTTAAACCTGATCAATTAAAGCAATAGTTCTCAAATTCTTTTGTTCTTTGGAGTCACAACTGGGGAGCTTTAAGGAAAAATGCCTGGTTCCTAGGACCAGAGACTGAATTAGTTGATAACGAGTATGGCATGCCATCAGGATATTAAAGAGTTCCCCAGATTATTGCAATCTGCAGAAAAAATGGGAAGCACAGAACTGGGATTTACTGGTGATTTCGTGGCTATCTCTAAGTTTTTGGTATGGATACTAACTAAGAGCAAAACAAACAAAAAAAACAAACAAAAAAACAAACAAAAAAACAAAAAAAAAGCCCAAACTTTCTTATATTGTTATAAACACCTTTAGGTTTGCAAAGGCGTTCACATGTAAGTCTGTCAGTTTTCATAGTAAGATAAGTAATGACATCCTCCTACTACTGGTAAGTATATGCTCAATAACTTGATAAAGATACCAAATTTGATTTTGAGAGCCAAGTACACAGCTTCCCTCTTCATGACAACTTAAGTAAAGCTCTTGCCTAGATGACTGCAGTTGGGTAAGAAAAACATTTGTCCTCTCATTAGATGCTGATCACACTCAGCACATTTGATTATTTTGTAATCTGGCTCAACGAGGCAGTTGAGAAATCAGACTTAGATGCAGATGAGCGCTTGTGAAAGTCCCTATGAAATAACTTTTAGTTTAGCCTTAATGTTTTTCTAATTTGGGAGCCAATCATCTGGATAGATGCCAAATTAACTAGATAATTGCTCAAGGTTGCACCTCACTTTAATTGGACCATCAGTTACCTGATGGTATTTGATTGTCCTGCCAGGGTCAGATGTGTTCCACCACACAGGCCAGGAGAACCGCCAGGATATTGAACCATTAGACATAATTTCCTCAGGGTAGAAGCTACTTCTCTTCCATTATACAGTCCTGGAAAAGTCAAGTCATATTGAAAAGACAACTGGGCAGATACCCACTCGTCCTTAGGGATGGCTCCTGCCATTGGAAAATCAATTTTTTTTCCACAACACTCTCATATATAAGCAAAATCAAAGATTTTTGATTCCTACCACTTCTGCAACCCCACTTAAGGGTAGCTTTGGAAGTGATTAATATGGAGTTTTTATAAAAGCTAGCCTCATTACTTCAAGGTGGAAATGGGTCGGAGGCACAGTTTATGTTCCAGAAATCTCCCTTCTGGATTAGACTTAAGTTAGACTTTACCTAATACCCCATCCTTGTTTGGTTCCTCCTTCTTCCTTATTCTGCTTTTCCTCACAGGTTTTTCCTGGAGAACACTCTTTCAGTGAATTGCAGATACCTGAATGCTTGCCTCAGACTTGCTTTGGAGACCTTAACTATCCTCTATATTTACCCAATGATTTCAAGTTTGGCAATTTAATCAGCAGTCCCCATCACCAATATTATCATCTGAGTGGACACAAATACTAAACATGGGTAGAACTATTACTTTAGAACAGTTATTTTTTCACCAACAAAATACCTAATTTAGTTATAAATACTTTTTAAATTATGTATAGAAGATTTAGTTTCCCCATTATTACAAGACTCTATTTACTCTAATTGTAATACACCTTCATGAGTCAGGGAATAATGGTTATCACCCAGGGAGTTGTGCAGCACCTCAAGGATGCCTACAGGGGTATATCCCACAAGTGAATCTCATCCATGACTCAGACTAATACAGCAGAAAAGGTCTGGGGACAGTTGCCTTGGGAAATAATAAGCTATCAATTGTAATAGTTCAGTCACAGACAAGGACACTTCCATTTGATGTACTCATAACCAGGGCTACCAATATACTGACCTCACAATAAAAGTCTCTCTATGGCGTTTGCCCATCCAGTGAGTAAATCACCCAGCACACAGATTAACTATTTAGCAGCTTAAATCCATTAAATACAGAAATGTTACATACACATTAAATACCAAGACAGAACACATACAATAAAACCAAGGGAAAAA
>NW_012105642.1:1588700-1592424 GCF_000951045.1 Mandrillus leucophaeus | reverse complement strand
TGCGCCTGGCCACCATCTTTCTTTTTCAAGTTTAAACTTCCCCATATATGCTTTATGTATCTGAATCAAAATTTTTATTTATTATTTTACTTTTTAGATTGACAGATATAATTTTATCTATTACATACAACATGTTTTGAAGTATTTATATACATTGTAGAATGACTAAATCTAGCTAATTAAGATAAATTACCTTATATAGTTTTCATTTTTGTGGTGAAACACTTATCCGCTCCCTCAGCATTTTTTGAGAGTACGATATCTTGTTATTAACTATAATCATCGTGTTATAAAATAGAGGGCTTGAATTTATTTGTCCCACCTAACTGAAATGTATTCTTTGAACAACATCTTCCAATCCTCCCCCACCGATTTCCTCAACCCCTGGCAGCAACCATTCTACCCTATTTCTTTGAGATAAACTTTTTTAGGTTCTACATATGAGTGACATCATATGATATTTTTCTGCGCCTGACTTATTTCACATAGCATGATGTCCTCCGGGTTCATCCCTCTTGTCACAAATGACAGAATTTTCTCCCCTTTTTATGGCTACATAGTATTCTACTGTGTGTGTGTGTGTCTGTGTATATGTGTGTGTGTGTGTGTGTGTGTGTATATATATATGCCAAATTTTGTTTGCCCATTCATCCACTGATGAGTCAACAATTTTAAAAAACTTGAAGATTCTCTATGTGCAGGAAACTATCCCAGATATTTTGTATTTTTGAGCCTTTGTTCCAGCCATTTCATTCTGATCTGGAATATTCTTTGTGTTTGTCAAAATCTAAATTGTTCAGAGCTTAGCTTTCCAGCCCAGCCCCTTAGCCAAACTCCCTTTCCTGAATTCCTGCAAGCCTTACATTTTTCCAACTTACTTGGCATACATAATTTGATGACATACCTTTATCGTTCTCATGTTAAACATGGTTACATAATTTCTCAGATATTTTCATTTTATCTTCACTGCTCTAGTGCTATGGTCTGAATGTTTGTGTCCCTCCAAAATTCCTATGTTGAAATCCTAACCCCTAAGGTGATGGTACTAAGAGGCAGGACCTTTAAGAGCTGAAGACCTTATGGGGTGAAGCCCTTCACAAGGGTGAAGCACCTTATAAATGGGATTAGTACCCTTATAAAAGAGGCCCAAGAGACCCTAACCCCTTCTACCATGTGAAGACACAGTGAGAGGTTGGCAGTCTGCAACCTAGAAGGGGGCCTTCACCAGAACCCGGCCATGCTGGCACCCTGGTCTCACACTTCCAGCTTCCGAAATATCAGAAATAAATATTTGTTGTCTATAAGCCACCATGTTTATGGTATTTTTGTTATAGCAGCTTCAACACACTAACACTTCTAGTTTGCTGGCTTTGGGAAACTTTTGAGCTCAGATCAAAAATTCATTTGTAATTAGACAACTCCAGTTGGAAATGATTTTTAAATAAACTCCTTAATGCAAAAGTTGGAGCAATGATTCCAAGCTAACAGGCCTTGAATCCTGGTACTAGAGGGAGAGAGGGGAGGGCTATGCAAAGAGTGGCTTTAAGTCATTATGCATATACATACGCATACACATATTTTCTGTTATTTTGGGCTGCGGGTAGGCACTCTAGATAAAAATCATTAAACAGCTTTTCTCACTTTATTGGAGTCATTTGTTTCTATCAAATTTTCTTATTTTAATAAAGGGATCCACAAAATCTTTTTAAATTATAAAGGGGTCTCTAGATTTATAAATTGGCTAGTGCTCATCTAGTGGGTTTTGAGACACTATGATTCATTTCATTAGGCCACATCTCACTTTTAGCTGCTCTTCCAACTAGCTGACATACAGTAGAATACAGAACACACTTGTTTTAGAAGAAACTCCTAAGCAATCCTGCCATGGTGAACTGTACTCCAAAAGACTCAGTTCCACGTACCAATAGTTAGCAAATCTGGGCAGAAGGGAACCATCATACGTGTCCTGGAAGGGGTTGAAAATTATTGTTCCTAATATTTATAGGGTGAGAAGTATGTGTGTTTAGGCTTCCAAGTAGGCCTAGCCAAGTTGATACTTATTCCAAGAACATAAAACCATTACTACGCTGCTTTGAAAAAGGCTCTGTCCCCATGAAATCTCACAATCATTATTTTTGATAGGATTTGAGTCAATGCTAAAGAACTTAGAAGAGCAGTTGTGGAAGTTTTCCTTACTTTTTATTTTTTTACATTGCACAGAATGGAAGTACATTCTACTTGAGAACATTTACTTCTATATGCAAGATTTAGATGCTAGGCACCAATGAATGTTTTTCAGAAGGGAAAGTCAGGACTCTGAAACTGGACAATGTATCAGAGTATGTGAATTATCTCCTTTGTGTGCTGTTTTTCCCTATTCATAATCTTCCATTATGCTCTCACCAAGGCGAATGACTACTTAAAGCCTCTAAAATAGGAGGCAGTTCCCAAACCATTTACATTTGATTTTGTGTTTTAAGTTTTCATTATCATCTCCTCTTTTATAATAATAGACAAATTCAAAATTTTTCTGTAGGATAATGCAAGTTGTTGATCTTAACTTTTTTTTTAACATCCATAGATTCATCTGTTCACTCAACTATGTTTTCAATTGTTTACTGACCTAATCTATTAATCCATTTAATAAAATAATCTCTCAACTTCTTTATACATTTAACACACTCATTCATTCTTACACTCATTCAATATTTATTGAGTGCATACTATGTGCTTCAATATTATATTAAATCCTGGTAATAAAATGATGAATTGAACCAAATATGATCCTTGACATCACAGGGAGGTTAAAATGCAGTAAATGCAGTGGAAGAAAAATATAGAAAGACCACAAAAATGTAAATTGTTAACTGTGGCATCTTTCATAAAGGTGAGGTAAAAGATAGTATAAAAATCTGTAATAGGAATAGTTGACCCAAGCATGATTTTCTGAGGAAGCACCAATGAAGCTAGAAGATGGGAAATGAGAAGGAGCTGCAGAAATGAAAAGGGGAAGGAAAAGTGTTTCAGGCAGAGGATGCACTCACTATGTACCAGTGGCCTGCAGAGGAAGGAAGGATGGTGAATATGCAGAACAGAACGGTCAATGCAGCTGAAAAGGAGGGAGGAAGTGGCACATGATGAAAAATGTAGTTGGAAGAAAGACCATTAAAGCGTAGTATGGAAAAATTCAGATGTGGAAGAGCAGGATTTATTCTGTCAGCTATTCAAATAAGCCTTTCCAAACCAAGTCAGCTCTTATTCCCTCCAAGCTCAAGTTTGTACCAAATCAGCAGCAGACTCCAAAAAGCATCTCAAAAACTTTGCTCAATTTAGAAGTGCAGTCAATAGAGGAATAAAAATGAGTGCGGGGGAGGGAGGGCGCCCAAGATGGCAGAATAGGAACAGCTCCAGCCTCCAGCTCTCAGCATGAGCGACACAGAAGACGGCTGATTTCTGCATTTTCAACTGAGGTACCACGTTCATCTCACTGGGTGTCGGACAGTCAGTGCTGGTCAGCTGGTGCAGCCTGACCAGCGAGAGCTGAAGCAGGGCAAGGCATCGCCTCACCTGGGAAGCACAAGGGGGAAGGGAATTCCTTTTCCTAGCCAAACGAAACTGAGACACACAACACCTGGAAAAGCAGGTAACTCCCACCCTAATACTGCACTTTACCAAGGGTCTTAGCAAATGGCACACCAGGAGATTATATCCCACACCTGGCCTG
>NW_012105642.1:1534035-1588650 GCF_000951045.1 Mandrillus leucophaeus | reverse complement strand
TAATGGGTGCAGCACACCAACATGGCACATGTATACATATGTAACAAACCTGCACGTTGTGCACATGTACCCTAGAACTTAAAGTATAATAATAAAAAGAAAAAGAAAAAAGAAAAAGAAATAAAAATGAGTGCCAAGGGAAGCATGGTCCCTCTGTAAGCATCAGAGGAGGCTGATTTAGAAAGCGTCCTCTTGTTATTGCTTATAGACTTACATATTACTTGTTTCTCCAGTAGTATCTTTGGCCTAAAGATTTCTTTACTCCTTTTCTTGGATTGAACATTCATGCTTGGCAAAGAACAAGTTAGTTTAGTGATTTAAAGAGTTTTTACTTTATTTTTTCTTGCCAGTATAAAGACTCACCTATAACACTAAGCTCTGCGTTGGAAAAGATAACTCCATGTTTATTCTCTGCCAAACACTGATACATGCCAGCATCTGAGAGGTTCACTATTGTTATGTTGAGTGTTCCTTGCTCAATTTGAATTCTATCCTGTGAAAGAAAAGAGGAACATAAAAACAATGACCTTCTACAACTGAGACTTTAAGGCAATTTTACCATGTGTAATATCAAGGAAGCTTAATGGGAAGAAAATAGCCATCATATAAGCAATTTACATAACATGATCTATTTATCTGTCAACTAAATTTTCTGGCAGGTCAGATGCTAAGTGGAACAACCAGTACATCAGTTGGTAAATGGAATTTAAATTGTAGATTCTCTTGAGTTCTCAATGATTTAATAGTGGAGCCATTCAGATTAATATCCTCTCTAAACAGAACTTGAAATTTAAAATGCTTTTTAACTTTAAGGATTTGTGCTAACCAGAGTTAGGGGGTTTTGGAAATACAACCAAATTTACTGTTTAGAGGGTTTAAAACACTCACATTTTGAGCAGGTGATACTTTGAGGGTTAATAGGATTACAATTTTGGATGAAACAGAGGCAACTATTTAATATAGGTTGAGGTTTACTGAAAAATGCAGGTATTAATAGTTTAATATTCCCTTAGTTTATGGTTGTCAGTGGTGTGATTTAAGCTGAAGTCCATCTGGTGGCCAATCTCAAGAAGGCAAAGTTAGTACGTGGCACAGGAGATCTTCCCCGTTTGTCACTCTGAGGATATACAACTTATGTATCAATTTTCATAAGTATCAAAAAGGATCTCTTCCTCTCCAGGAGCTATGCCATTCTCTCTCTCTCTATACACACACACACACACACACACACACACACACACACACATAAAGAGGTACTAGTTTTCTGTTTGCTGCAGGGCTGTGAGTTAGCTGACTGGACACTTTATTAAACTGTGATTAAATCTAGACATCCATATTCCCTCACATTAAGAAACCAGCCCAATTGTCTCACAGAAATGATAATTACCCATTTTTGAATAAATACAGAAATTGACCTGCCTAGTTTTAAAACTTGAAACTTACATTGGTCTCATCTGAGTTAACTCCTCAGGAGGTTGATCCTCAAGCAAGGGACTCAAACTCACTAGATCATGGCAACCAGAGAGTGAGACACAAGACCCTTCATCTGTCGTGATTGCCTCTGTACCCCCACCTAATTCCTTCCTGTACACAGCTGCATCCCTTCCCCAGCTACATAAACTCCCAATTTTAGTTGGTTGGAGAGATGGATTTGAGACTGCTCTCCCATTCTCTTTGACTAAAGCACCTGACAAAGCCTTATTTCCTGGCAATACTCACTGTCTCAGTGATTGGCTCTCTGCACAGCAAGCAACAGGACCTAGACTAACCCCCTGGCATTTGGGTAACAATTACACAAAGGGAGGAAAATACCAGTACCTAGGTACATATACTCTTGCAATTTGTTTGAGTCTGGCTTTTATAATAGACAGAATCTTGGACAAGCTGGAGCCCTTCCAGCAAATGGAGAAGATGCATGAGGCAGGGGGTGGGTTAGACAAAACAGCCCCCTTTCTCTTCCTGTCATGTAAATTCACGTGGGGGCCATTGCTCTGAGCAGGCACTCTTTCCTGGGTGGCCTACTAGAAGACTGCCTCTCAATTTGGAACCTGAGGAAAATGTCAAATTTCAATTAACATTTGAGGTTCAGTAGGAAAATACATAAGGCAAATTAATCAGACACAATTATTCCTCATTCTCAGGGTCCCCCACTCTGCCCCTGCTTCATTCAGATTTCTTTGTCAGAGTGTTTCTCTATTTAGATGGACATCCTGCATTGTGACAACGCCCCTTCTCTTGTAGTGGATCCTGGAATGTATCTTCCTTTGTATCTTAGCACAATTGCATGTTCCAGACCTTTTGCATAACTTTCCCATTATAATCTCACAGATGCTAATCTTTGAAGACCAAAGATCAAGTACAAGAGCTTAATTGAAAGCTGGAGAATTGGATTTAAGTGCACTTTCTATTTATCAATTGCATTCACTCTCACTTTTTCCACTATAATGGTGTTTCATTGTTTATTATTTTAGAAACGATTCACCGTTCTCACATTTCCACGACAATGAGGCTATATTAAACCAAGACTAAGACACAATTACCATTAATTTGCTTACCCGAGTTAGCAGAGGTTCACCATTTTTTAGCCACCTGTATGTAGGCTTAGGCCTTCCATTTGCTTTACATTCCCAAAAGACATTTTCTTCCATGGCCACGTGAATATCATTTATTTTTTGAATCCAATTAGGTTGAGCTATAGCCGTTCAAAAAGCAAAGAGAAGGTGTATATTCAGTGTATACTCAATCTATTTTTATCATATGCAATCAAAGGGCAAACTACACTTATAATAAAATTCCTTTTCCAGATGTTATGCAAATAACAAGACTGGGTAGACATTCAGGGAGATGCCTATACCCTACTCTGAATACCGTTTTTGTGGTTCATATTGTAGTCTTTTAATCCCTAAATGCAAAATGGATAAAACTACCAATAGCATATGGTAAAATTAACTGTCCCTCTCCTATAAGGATCTATTATTCCTTTTTTCCTGTCAGTAGAGATTATCTTCCCATTACCCGTTCCCACTTTTAACCGGGCTGGTGTATTCCCAGGCATGCACTACATTTGCAGATGGCTTTGCAGCTAGAGGTAACCATGTAACCAAGTTCATGCCAACTGTATGTGTGTGAAAGTGGTGAGAGCAACTTCTGGGTTACTCACTTAAAGATACTTTCCCTAACCTCTTTTTGCCCCTTCACACTGATTGGAAAAGACTGACAATTGAAATAGCCTTGGGTGCAGACATGGAAGCTACATAGGATGAAAATGCTGATCTGTCAGCCTTGGACCATGAATGACCCTGTGGAGCAAAGCAGCTCCACACTCACCTGCCATTTTTGAGGAAAATAATGT
This sequence comes from Mandrillus leucophaeus, assembly GCF_000951045.1. Classification (NCBI taxonomy): domain Eukaryota; kingdom Metazoa; phylum Chordata; class Mammalia; order Primates; family Cercopithecidae; genus Mandrillus; species Mandrillus leucophaeus. Next base: position 1,585,298 of record NW_012105642.1, on the reverse strand, counting down.
GAGAGAGAAATAAACTTCTTATCTAAGCTACTTTATTTTGGGGTCTCCTTTGTGAGAATAGCTTAGCTTGTCCCTCACTAATGTACTTCACTCCCACATGTTGTATAGATACATTTTGATTCCTTTCTCCTTTAAGACTATCATCATTGTTTATTATTGATTTCATATTGATAGAATGTTATCTACAGGAATATGACTCTAGAACCCGAAATCTTTAAATGAATCCTGATTTTTATTAAATCTCCTCAGGAAATCAAGTCCTGCCCACAGTCTAACACAGGAATTCAAAGCATCACTTACTTCCCACATTGCCCAATGCAATCCATTACCCCTCCCCACCCAAATGATACCATATTTTCTGTACTTCATTGAAGTCACATTTTCTTTCCTTATTTTCAATAGATATAAAGACAATGTTAACTCCATGTTCCATAAAAAGTCTTCATAAATATCAAATCTTGCCTCAAGCATAATTCATGCCATTAAGAATAATGATAAACATATTCAGGTAGAAGACCTTCAGCCCAAAGTCATGCAGAAGATAACCATAGCTGTCATTCTGGAATTTTATGTGTTCACAGGGCATTTCTACAGGGTAATGCCTACCAAAGTAAACCTAATAATCAAAGTTGATATCAGTATTTAATTAGGAGATGCTACTCATTATTCTTAACATCACTTCCAGCTGACTTGACCTCAGTATCTTCATTCAATGTTTCAAATCATACATAATTTATTTCAAAAGGAAACTGCTACTGTTGAGGCCAAGCTGTATATTTTACCTTTTCAATAATAAACAAAACTAGAAAAACACTCAACAAGTCACTTAACCAGCAGAGGTCTCTAGGCCCTTGAATAAATGCTGCTTTTTTCTTTTCTCACCTATAAGCAATTTTATGTTTTTCAATGAGCAAAACACAGTTTTACACATCCTCTACTGATGGGATGATGCACTGCTGCATATGAGGGGAGGCCAAAAGGGTCAACTTCAAAAAATTTTAGAACATCAACAAGCATTAACTTGAATGAAGGGTTATAACCTACACCCTTAAAAGAGCCGCAAGTCTTCGCTGTTCTTTATCTTCCTGCTGCTAATGCAAAGGAAGCTAAAAAGGTTCTCTGCTTGGAGAATTTGATGTGTAACCCTGATAGGGCTAATGCAGTTGTATGCCTGATTTCACATTCAACCTGCTGAATATTTACCCCCTACAGAGTCCATGAAAACAAAGCAAACAAGAAAAGCCATAGAAATCTGTGAGGAATATTAACAACGAAGCCAAACTTTTGAAAGAGAGTGAGGAAAAAAATGGAAGGGCAAATGTAACTTATGAAGCAATGTCAAGTTGAAGTTCAAAAAGGAAACATCAAAACCACATGCAGAGACAGAGATTTCAATGTCATAGATTTCCTGTAACACTGGGCTTACTTACTGCTTTCTTTCAAAAATGCAGAAAGCTGGAAACAAAACCTTGCAATCTCAAGAAGTAGGTGAGGCAGAGAAGGGAGAGACTGGAGAGAATTTTGAAAAGACCTTGCAAAGTTCTAACTACTTAAGCACTTCTGAGGGCTCATTCTGTCTCTTCCCACAGGGTTATGGAGGTCAAGGAATCAGACGAGAATACTCAGTGGTAGTTATTTGTGCTGGCCAAGGTGAAATCAACAAAAAAATTCAGTGTCTGTGAGAGATCACACGGCACTTTCTTTATTTTTAAAGTAAAATTAATTCATAGAAGACAAATTTGAACTGATATAAACATATTCCTGTCAAAGTGAGTATCTGAACATGGGCCCATGAAGATCAGAAATGAAATATCATATTATACATGTGACAAAGAGAGATAGTCTTTATCTTAACACGCCAATTGCAAATCTACAGGGCAAAAGCCCATGTAGTAAAGGTTTTCACTCCTGCTCACTTAGATTGGATGAATTATATCTAAATGTGTGAGTTTTTCATACTAGAATAACTAAAGTCATGTGCTTGATGATAATGACTCATATATCTCCATATTTGCAGGGAGAGGGTTACCTAGTTCAAAGTCCTTAGATAACAAAAATCCCAGTTAAGCATATTATAAGATATATCATTAGCTCCTCCCCCTTTTGTGATAATGCATTGGGTACAGGATATTTATTGCTTAATATCAAGGTTCAGCTACATTTTACAACTCCTTGTCTAAACACAGGTTGAACATCCCTAATCTGAAGACCTAAAATCTGAAATGCTCTATAATTCAAAACTTTTTGAGCGCCACCATGATGCCACAAGTGGAGAATTTCACACTTGATCTCATAAGACTGGTCATAGCAAGTACAGTGAAAACTTTGTTTCATACATTAAATTATGCAAAATATTAAAATGTTGCATAAATTACCTTCAGGCTATGTGTTTAAAGTATACATAAAACATAAATAAACTTCATGTTTAGGCTTAGGTCGAAATATTCCAAAATCCTAAAAAATCTAAAATCTGAAACACTTCTGGTCCCAAGCATTTCAGGTAAGGGATACTCAACCTGTATCAACTCAGAGGAAGACCTGAACAGGTTAGTTCAGTACTATTATTTCAGAAGCCATTTCTAAATGTCTTTTTCTTTGTAATATATGTAGACCCCACATATTAAGCAGAATTAAACACATTCACATATTGAAAGAGAACCATCTGTTTTGAACTTCCATATTCTTTCAAGATTTGAAACAAAAGAATTCTTCTAGGACTCCTTAAGTATTGTTCTCAAACTACAAATTCAAATATAAGGTTAAATGGTTGTGCTGGGATTTGACCCTGTGACACAGTTTGTCTCCTGGATAGATAAACAATCTCTTCATTTCAATCTTTTATTCAATAACTGCCAGAAATGACCTAAATCAGCGTTTGTGTATTCCAGCCACTGGAATTGTAGAAGCATCTTATCCAATAATAATTTACATTGCAGGCAGATATAATTTAAACTCAGTGGGTCAAACAATTCTCAGGAGCATTTGGCTCTTCGATTTTCTAAAAACAGAAATTTCTAACTGAAAGAAATGCCAACATATGCCTTAGACCTTAGAAATTTAAAAATCTAAAAGAAAGGATACAATGGCAAAAAAACAAACAAACAAAAAACCCCTCTAAATTACTATTACAAAGATGACCTGTAGACAGTCACAGTTATTTCTGGTTGCTCACATAATTTTGGAGAAGATGAATCATCTCCAGGAAATGCAGGAGTTTCACTGACATTGCTTAAGAATTTTAATGATAGTAGACTTTATGAGTCTGGAGATAATTACTTGGCTTTAGTTTACCACCTACCTACATAATGCTTCCCAAATCTTTCTCTCTAGCCTGGGATTCTTACGCAATTGACAGAATCATCAAGAAATTCTCACTTTACTTCAAATTCAGGGTTCCTAGTACTGGCATGAGAAATAGTCATTTTACAATGCTACTTAAGAGAGTCTTGCAGTTTATTATTACAGTCTTTTTACAAACCCCTGACTTCCAGTTAGCAGAAGTCACTGAAAAGAAGGACCAGCTCTACAAGAAATATGCATGTTGGATTTTAGGGCAAACATCTTTGATGTTTGTTCAGCACTGACAATCTGCACTTCTCTGGCTTCAGACTCTCATCCACTCCCCACACACCAATCCGTCTTCTCACAGGGGTCTTCAAACTCAATTCCATGAAGCTCTGAGGGTTCTTGGAAGGTACTCCCTTCTACATTCACTCAAATTCTCAATATTTAATTCAGAGCAAGGCTTCTTCCTTGCTGCAGCCTTGCTATGTATTAAATATCGAGAATTTCTTGTAAAAATTCATGTTAAAAAAAGTACCTTGAGAATTAAACATACAGATACTTTTTTGATACTTGCTGATATCTTGTATCGTAAGAACAGCTTTAGAAATGCAGTCTGGAGATTGGAAGCTTGTTTTCTCCTTGAATTCATATTAGTTTGAACCTAATGATGTCTAACACTCCTTTTTATTTTATTTTTATTGATTTATTTTTTTGACACGGAGTCTCGCTCTGTCACCCAGGCTGGAGTGCAGTGGCGTGATCTCGGCTCACTGCAAGCTCCGCCTCCCGGGTTCACACCATTCTTCTGCCTCAGCCTCCCAAGCAGCTGAGACTACAGGTACCCGCCACCGCACCTGGCTAATTTTTTGCGGTTTTAGTAGAGATGGGGTTTCATCACGTTAGCCAGGATGGTTTCCATCTCCTGACCTCGTGATCCACCTGCCTTGGACTCCCAAAGTGCTGGATTACAGGCGTGAGCCACTATGCACAGCCTCTCCTTTTGATTTTAATAAGTGAAACCTTTAGCCTTTAGATTGTCTCTTAAACCAACAGGATTCACAGTTCTCCTAGTTTTTTTTGTTAATTTGTACTTCATTCACACACTCGTATTTATGGCTTCTTCATCTCTACCTAAGTTAAAACTGACTTGCTTCTGGCAATGGTATGGGAAATGCCATCAGGCCAATCCTTTCACAGATAGCACAGATAGCAATGATAACCTCAAATCAGAATATAAAAAACCAACTATATGAAGATACACTAAAAGGCAACTCAAAGCTGGCATATTTCTATTAATAGGTATTCATCAATACATAAAGCAAACATAACTGTAGGAAGTAATCTGTGTATCAGATAACAAATAAGATTTCTGAATGTGCTCTGCCTCCTGTAAATGCTACAAAAATTAGGAGAACATTATCATTATTTCATATCTTTAGGTTAATATTGAAAGTCTTCTGTCACCTGGCCAGGCGCAGTGGCTCACGCCTGTAATCCCAGCACTTTGGGAGGCCGAGGCAGGTGGATCACTTGAGGTCAGGAGTTTGAAACCAGCCTGGTCAACATGGTAAAACCCCGTCTCTGCTAAAAATACAAAAATTAGCCGGGCATAGTGGTGCCTGTCTGTAGTTCCAGCTACTCAGGAGGCTGAGGCGCGAGAATCACTTGAGCCTGGGAGGCAGAGGTTGCAGTGAGCTGAGATCGTACCACTGTACTCCAGCCTGGGCGACAGAGCGAGACTCTGTCTCAAAAATAAATTAATAAATACGTAAATGAAAATGAAGTCTTCCGCCATCTGGTTTTACATCTCTTACTTTCTGTCCAACTATGCCCAGTGAATCCACAGCTCCTGGTGAATAAGGGTCTTTGTCCTCCACTCCAAGAAGTCAGTTCAGAACTTTATGAATGAGTTATAGAATAAAAAAAATGTAAATCAGCAATATGTGCATTTTCAAAAAGGCTGTTGGGCCTGATTTACTCAATTATACCCAGATCAATCAAGCTATGATTCTAACCTTACATAGATTAATTTCTCTATATTTCTTTATTTTTTTAATCTTCAAAGCCTCTACCTAATATTTCCCTGAATCTGCTCTTACTCAGCTGAATCCATCCTCTTCTCTTTCCCTTATACACCTTGAGTTCAGTCTGAAATGCAATCAGTAACGGAAACTACTAATATATGAAACATCTAATCAGCTTCACTTTACACACATCATTTCTAAACCTCATAATATTCAGGTTAAGTGGACTTGCACTCATTTTATAGATAAGACCCAGAGACATTAACATCCAGATTCAGAAAGTGGCTCAGTTAGCAATGGTACACAGGCCTGCTTGGCTCCAACATCCATTCTCTCTCCAGAGCCTCTCAAAAAATATCCAACCCTATCGCAAATGACAATGGGAGCATTCTTTTGAATGTATCCTTCTTAAAGTGCAATCTAAGGACCACTGTAGGTCCCCAGGTTTCCTTAAGGGAGTCCATTATGTCCTCTCTTTCCAATTACACATGTGTCAGACCATATTTTCTTCATATACTTCAATCGAAACAAAATATCATGACAGAATGAATACAGAAGTATATAGGAGAATGCACCTGTATTCTAGTAAGACAGACATTAAAGAGATTTGCAATAATATAAACCATGCCACTCTTTTCATTAAATATTTTTGTTTGGAAAAATATAGTCAGTTTTCTTATAGTATGTTAATTATTTCTAACGTATACTGGTTGTATTTTTGCCATTTTAAAGTAAGTTAAGTTCTAAGTTAAATTCTCCATTTAAATTAATAATACGGCATATATGGGTAGATATCGCTCACATAAGCAAAAGCTCTTTGAGCTATCCAGTAATTTTTCAGGGTAAAAAGGAGTGCTTAAACCAACAGTTTGAGCACTCCTGCTTAGATAAGCAGAGGAGTTTTTAGATAAATAAATCAACTTAAGCAAAACCTCCTATAAGTAAATTTAAACAACATTCATTGATGAATAAAAAAATGTAACTGCGACATTTTGCCTTCTCTGGGACTACAGAGTGAGACTTGAATTGCATTTCAATATATTGTCCTTGATATGACTCTTCCATGCTTAAAGTTTCTCAATAGGTGAGGACTTTATGTCTCCACTTCTATATTAATTCTCTCTGACTACTATTCACAACATTTCCTCAATGTGTACCCCTTGAAAACTTGAAAAAGTGCATTGCAGCAATGCACTTTATTGGAACTACCAAATTAAAAAAAGAAACAAAAATTGTTGACTTTATCTTAAGTGACACTCATGGGAATTCAGGGTATCAATATCAGTTCTGTCTAGGACAATTAAGCAAACTGTTGCTCTACTGTGAAATTACCTTATCTACTGTGTTCAATTTTTGGTCTCTCTGCCCTTTAAGCCTCTTTGCGGGGCTGAATATTATCTTGTGATCCCATATACATAGCACATCCATGGGGAATTAGTATGCTCTGCTGTAAGATGCTTCAGTATTCATTTATTGATGACCTTAGAGATACTCAAACACCATTTGCAGTGTCATCAAGTCTACAGTTTTGCCTTTAGAGGCAAAAGACTGTAGCAAAAAGGGTCTAGACATTTAGTCTTACATGTAATTTGAAGAAGAAAAAAAGAGTTTTTTTGGACTCAATAACCAGGTGACCAACTTAGAAAATAGAAAGTGAAAAAGTCAGTTGTTCATCCAGATGTTGTCATTTGTGACACTGGTAATGGAAAATGCAAGAAAGAGTATCTGGATGATTGAAGGATTTTTTTTTACCTTACCTATTGTATTAAAATGTTGCATTGACAGGAAAAGTAACACAGGTAGAATAGCAGAAAAAAGCAGTTCTAGCTGTGATTCCCATTCATTGCATTACCTTGAATAAGTTATTTTATATCTCTGGATCTTATTTGCTTTAATTATAAAAACCAAAGGGCTGGCCCCAGCAGTTACTTCCAGCTTAAGTATTACTGGATTCTGTGAAATATAGCCTTGTTTACTGCTTAAATATTAGATTCCTCATTTCCTAATTATGAAAATGGTTTTACTCTCATAACACCTGTTACAAAGAGAAGAAATTGTACAAAGATATTAAATATCAGGATCTTTTAGTTCACATTTCATTCTACTAAATGATGACTATAATTCTATCAGTCTTTTGGGCAAAAAGGAAGTGACTACAGAGACAGAATGAAGTGCAAAGATGAATAATTATCAAGTGAATTGAATCCATTTTATACTTCCCTTTCCTTTCTTCAAAGATAATTGCCTTAACACTCTCATTCTACTTTGTGTAGACTGGCTACAATGCCTGATGTGACAGTAAGCTGTTAGCTTCCCAGAGTAGTAGGAACACCTTCTCTTGCATGTAATTTAAACTTCAGCTTCACAATACCATGGGGGGACAGCCTAAACATACAGTATTCTTACCATGTGGTTCCCAGACAAGCAGCATCAACATTACTTGGGAATTTACTAGAAATGCAAATTATTGGTCTTACTCTGGACTTACCAAATCAAAGCCTCCATCTGGTGTGTTCCCACTGGGAACATAGAACGGGACCCAGAATTCTGTGTTGTAATAAGACTTCCAAGTTATTCTGATGCACACTGAAGTTTCAGAACCTCTAGCACAGCATTTGAAATCTAGCTCTGTTTTTTACTGTATAAACTTAAATCAATTACTTTAATCTCTTTGGGACTCAATTTCCATATCTATAAACTAGACAGATGTAGGAATGAAATGAGAATATCCTATTGGCTCTAACTCCAAGATAGATCTCAAGTCTCTCCATTTCTCTTCCTCTCTTACGTCCTAATCAACAATATCTCTCACCTGGATATCGGCAATGGCCTCCTAACTAGTTGTCCGGCTTTCACTCTTGTTTTCCAATCATCCATTCACCACGAAACAACCTGAGTGGTCTTTTAAAAACATTAATCAAATCGAGTCACCCTCCTGCCTTGAAAGGCTGTAATGGCTTCCCACTATACTCAGAGAATAAATCCCAAACTCTGTGCCTGGCTTACAAAGTACTGCAGTCTGTCACCTTCCTAAGGTTCCAACCTTTGCCCCTTGCTCACTACGATTTAGTTAACACTGACTTCCCTGCTGCATATCAAGAACGTCAAGTAGTTTTCTGCCTCAGAGCCTTTGCACTTCCTCACCTTCTGCTAGGAATGCACTTCCCCTTGAAAGCCTAGCTCATTTTCATCCTTTTGGTTTTGGGTCAGAGGGCTATTCTCAGACAAGTCTTTCCTGACTACCTCATCTTATGAAATCTTTCTCTTGCTCTCAGCTACTTTCTATCATATCGATCTAATTATTTAATTATTTATTCGAGATGGAGTCTTGCTCTGTTGCCCAAGCTGGAGTGCAGTGAGTGGCACAACCTCGGCTCACTGGAACCTCCGCCTCCTGGGTTCAAGTGATTCTCCTGCCTCAGCCTCCCGAGTAGCTGGGACTACCAGCATGCACGACCACCACACCCAGGTAATTTTCATATTTTAGTAGAAACGGGGCTGGTTTCGAATTCCTGGCCTCAAGTGACTCACCCACCTAGGCCTCCCAAAGTGCTGGGATTACAGGCGTGAGCCACTGTGCCTGGCCATTTTCTTTATCACTCTTACCAGAAAATAAAATGTCCTAGTTAATTTATTTGCTTAATAATGCATTTCACTTAACTTCCAGTAAAATATTAGGTCCTTGAGGGCAGAGATTTTGTCTTGCAACCATAGTGCCTAATAATGCCTCCCATATGGTAGGCAATTAAAAAAAAATCTGTTAAACAAGTAAATAATATATTAAAGTCATTTTGGAAAATGTTTATCTTTAGTAACAAAGATCCATAGCATTTTACCATTGAAATACAATCTATTTTTAGGAAGTTTTTTAATGCCAAAAAAGACTGAGAAAAGTAGATTAAACTAGACCACGATAGCCAAGTACAGGTTATAGTAAAAACAAATTGGGAAGATGGGGTAGGGTAAAAATGTTCTATGCCTGAACTTGCTTCAGTTCTTCATACATACCAAACATGAGTAGCACAGGCTAACTTGAAGACATGGCCACAGTAGGGACAAACCAATGGGCAATAGGACTTCCATTATTCAGACAACGGGAACAATGATCATGCCCAGCAGGCTTTTGAAAGAAGGTAAAATGTTTTTAATGCAAGAAGGAAAAAAATGGCCATTTTACCAACCCTGAATAGGAGTTAGCACACTTGTGGTTGCTGAAGTGGACAGCTGATGAATGCAATAAACTTGGAACCCAAAGAAGCAGGTTTCTAAGCTCAAACCCATGGTTTATAATCCCTAAGTGCAGCACACCTTAGTGTTGTAAGAAATTCTTGTCAACAAAGACAGAATGTTCATGGATAAGTGACTGGGGTACTCTTTTGCCTTTTATGATCTACATGGTGATTTTAATTATAATAATTCATTTAAATAGGAGGCCTGTGCAGCTGGATATTACAAACACAGCACTGGGAAGACCCAGACCAGAAAAAAGTGTGAGGAAAAAAGATGACAGCCAAGTGCTCATGTATAATTAAGCTCTCCTGTGACTGTGACAATGAAAACAATTGGATAATTTTTGTCACTGATATGCTAGATAAGGAAAAACAAAAGAATAAACATAAATGCAATAGCCAAGTGCTATGGAAGTCAGCTGATCTGACAAGTTTTTAATACCAAGCATGGTTGACAAGTGAAGTAAGGCTGAGTTATCTTCAGAAAGCAGGCAAATTTTATTTTATTCTGCTCTTTTTCCCATGCATGGCTGCAGATAACTCCATTTAAAAAGGAAACATTGTTAGAACCTGATTTTCATCTCCAGGGCAGGATCCCTGAAAAAAAACATTTCCCTGCACAGGGCTGGGAGCCAGTGACAAAGTAGATTTTCCATAACAGTAACCCTGGGGTGCTCTATTTCCAGTGCAGGAAACCTCTAACCCACAGAAAAGCAGTATACCAACCCCTGGCTACAGAAAATTTCATACCAGTTTAACATACTGAGAGCAGGAATTTCACTTAACAGAAAATCATGAAAGTTAAAATGACTTTATTCAATTAGTCAAGCTACTCAAATAACATTTAGGAGCAGCCACCACTGAACTGAAGAGACTATTCAACTAAGAAAAAAGAGAAAACGTTGGCCAATTACCTGAATATTTACAGATTGTCCCTATTTGATATAGAAAAAATAATTATTACATTGGTGAGAAAAATGAGACCTAAACAGTTAAAAATACACAGCCATAGCATCTCACTGAATAAATCTGTAACTTACAGTCTCGTATTTTTGCAGTCAGTTAACTGTGGTGTCTTTTGCTTTACAACCCATCAAATAAGATACCAACTATGACAGTTTAAGAGGAAAGCAAAGATTAAATATCAAGTCTGTCATCTGGCATGAGTAGAGTCAATCCTCTAATATTCTTGAAGATAGACGAATGATGAAAGAGAAGTGCAGATTTATTCAAACAGCTGTTGCCCAGCTCATCAAGTGAAGTATTAACACTTTCTACAACTCTGTGTGTTCTCCCGCCCCAGAAGCTGCATCAGGGGAACGTGAGTCCAAAATGCTGAGAGTCACTTAGGGGAGGTCATTGAAGGCTGGCTGATAGTGGAAATCTCCGCCCAGTTTCCAATCAAGCTTTTAAAAACCGTTATGTGATTATCGATCAGAATTCTTTGGCCATAGTTTTTTCTTTTTTTCCTTCCTTCCTTTCCTTTTCCCTTTCCCTCCCTTCCTCCCTTCCTTGCATTTCTTTCTTTCTTTTTGGAAGACAGAGCTTTATTAGCCTGCCTGGTGGCCATTCTGACAGGCTAGGAAGTGTAGCCTCCCTTGGTCAGGAGCTGTAAACTGGCACTTCGAAGGAGGAGAAAAGGTTACAAACAGGAATTTGTGCTGAATGGAGTGGCCTAATATACATATTTGATAAGCTACAGGAGGAGTCATGGATATTTATGAAAGGAGAAACATGTGCTTGTGCAACTGAGTTTCATGGGTTCTGTGTATGAAATATATACATATGTATATATGAATATACAAATTTAATAAGTCATAGGAGAAGTCATGGATATTTATGAAAGGAGAACCATCTGCATGTGCAACCCTTCATGGGTTTCGGGTATGAAAAATGGCAGTATTAGCATCTGAGGGTGGAGGTTTTGGCTCTGAGATGTCAAAAGGTAGACCAGAGGACATGAAACCCCTCATAGCACATCCTCCCTAGAATGACAGAACCATTCTGTGTTGGCGGTCTTTTATCAGGCAAAAAATAAGGGGCAGCATCAGGTGGGTGGTTGATATCAGTGATGGAGTCTTTTCAAAGGGCTAGATTGTATTTAGCCCTTAGGAAAGAAAGGCTCATTGCTGTTAGTGAGGGAGCGGGTATAACTAGATGTGTCTGACATTACCCTCCCATCATGGCCAAGAACTCATTTTTCGATGCTAATTTGGCCCCTCCCCCTTAGCCATGAGGGGTCCCCTTCTTTCTACTGGAGGGCTTAGAACTTTGGTCATATCTTAAAACCAAAATGCTTTATAAGAAGAATTAGTGAAATAAATAGACTTTTGTGGGATCAATCACTGCAAGAAAGAAGAACATTTAAAGCTTTAGAACTACTCTCATTATTTTAATATGCATTGTTGTTTGTTTAAACCATTCTTAAATAATTATCAACCTATAGTATTTGTTTTCTGTATCCCAGACAGATGGGATTCTGGCATGCTCCAATTTGGCAGAACTCAGTTTGCTTTCGAAATGCCTATCCAATGAAATCCTTTTCTAGATTTCAAATCAATATCCTAACAGGGTTTCCAAGATGGTCTCAATAATGACCATGGGCTAATGGTTTTACATTTATATTATTTGGATCAATGCTCATGATTTGATTGGAATAGGAGCAGCTGCACATAAAATGTCTTTGGGGTGAGAGAGATTTGTCACATTCCACTCTGATAAGAACTAAATTTGGACAGCTTGCATTTTGAAATGTTCATGGTACCACATTAAATTGCTACCAAATAGGAGCAATTACAAAAGATTAACACAAGCCTCAAATCAAAATTCTAATGAAGAAAAGCACAGAGCTTTAAAAAAAGATAAATCAGGAGCAGGAATAATAAAATGTTTCCTGTGTCAGGTTTACAGCTTGAGCAAAGAGAAAAAACAGACTTCTTTGCAAGTGTGTTCACACTAATATCCATCCTCCAAACACATCAGCCTAATGTCTTCCTCTCTGCTCCATCAACACCCTTGCCCCCCACCCTCACTCTCCACACCCAGAATCAACCAGGGCTAATTATGGAGCAAACCATGAGTTTCACATAATCCTGTGCTGCACAAGCTCTCCCAAAATGCCTGAATGCCTCTCAGCTTATGATTTCAATATCAGGAAGTTCTGTAGTACTACAAACGATAAACTGAAATCAGACACTTACCATAAAAAGTTAGCTGTCCCCTTGCTACATTTTTCCCTCTGGAATTTTCAGCCACACATTCATATAAACCGGCATCCTCCTGCTGAAAATTAGGGATCTCAAGAATTCCATTTGACTTGTGTCTTCTGGCTTTCCTTGCTATCGGCTTTCCATCAGCTCTTCGCCAGATAATAGTTGGTACCGGACTGATATCAAGAATAAAAAGGAGTGAATCAAACTAGAGAAAACTGAACCTTTTGTTTGAACCTAAACCCCTTCCTTCTTGGTTCTACACATATAAGCTTGCAGTGTTTTGCAAACTTCATTCACTCCTCTATCTCCATTACAATTTTAATCATATCCACATCTCTAGTATTATTTATTTAGTGTTCTTAAAATCAAATAACTTTTCTTAACTTTAAATAAAGTGATCTGGCAGGGCACAGTGACTCACACCTGTAATCCTGGCACTTTGGGAGGCCGAGGTGGGCAGATCATTTGAGGTCAGGAGTTTGAAACCAGCCTGGCCAACATGGTGAAACCCTATCTTTACTAAAAATACAAAAAAATTAGCTGGGCATTGTGGCAGTTGCCTGTAATCTGAGCTACTCAGGAGGCCGAGGCAGGAGGATCACTTGAACACTTGAACCCGGGAAGTGAAAGTTGCAGTGAGCCAAGATCGCACTATTGCACTTCAGCCTGGGCGACAGAGTGAGACTTTGTCTCGGAAAAAAAAAAGTGATCTAGTCCCTAAACACTATTATCATTGAAATAAAAACAGATTTTTATATGTTATATATGTTTTCTCATACTTTTTTTTCTTTTCTTTTCTTTTTTTTTTTTTTTTGAGACAGAGTATCACTTTGTCACCAGGCTGGAGTGCAGTGGCGCAACCTCGGCTCACTGCAACCTCCGCCTCCTGGGTTCAAGTGATTCTCCCGCCTCAGCCTCCCAAGTACCTGGGACTACAGGCACCTGCCACCATGCCCAGCTAATTTTTGTATTTTTAGTAGAGATGAGGTTTCACTCATACATGTTTTTTTCTAAATACAAAATATGAAAATAAAAATGTTCATGTGCATTTGTGGCAAATTAAAGATAGCTGCAAATTCTTTCACATTCCTCCCATTGAGATGAGGTCTATGTCCCCTCCCCTTCAGCCTAGTAGCTCTTTTTAACCACTTTGACTAATAAATAAGACAGAAGTGATGTTGTAGGATCAAAGCTCAGGTGTTAGGAAACTGGCAGCTTCAGCTTTCTGTCTCATGGCAGCCCTGAGCTGTCCTACGAGAAGAGTGAATACCTTGAGACTGCCAGGAAGGAGAGGCTGTACATAAGCCTTCAGATGACAGTCTCAGTGACACTAGCCTTTCAACATCCCCAACAAAATACCAGAAGTGTGAGACATAAGAGAAACAATGTATTTCCATAAATCTATGTACCAACAATGCAAGTGCCCTACTTTGAGAAATACCCAAATAATGAATAAATGATAGTAGAAATAATGAGCTCATAAAATTTGGGAGACACAACCTATTGCTGACATAGAGGATGGGTTCACTCGAGGTACATTCTTTTGGACAACATGGTTTTTCTCCTTGTCATTTATATATTGAGAAGCTTACCAACTCATAGCAGTCCATTTGGAAGATGGGTTGGGGAAACTGCTTAAAATAGTGACAAAAGGAAAGATGCCATCTGTGAGGTCTTTATGCACTCTCAAGGCATCTATCATCCTACTGCCATAACTGTTAGAACATATCTTAAATTGCAGAGAGGGCCTCATTGAATCTGCAAATCAATGGTTTAGTGAGCTAACCACAGCTTTTAAGATTGTGGCTTCCTGGCAGGGGATACAATTATTTACTTATTTATTTTTCACAAAAACACACACAGAGAAGTAATTAGACTAAAGACTTGCTAATCTTCTCTGGGAAACCTGAGATGGTATTTAAAACATTAAAGCCATCAACTCTACTATATTTGTTTTAGAATAATTTAAGTTCGTTAGACAGACACTAACTCAAAATGCAGAAAGGCTCTATGAAAAGTACATAATCGGTGTCTTTATACTGATGAGATATGCACTTAATATATGTCTTTAAAAATAACCATATTGAGATGTAGTCTTTCTGCTTTTAAGTGGGCAATGAGGATGTGTTTCAGCAGCTGGATGTGCATACCCAAACATTTCTGTGTAGACTGAAGAAGCCAATTTGGGTTTTTTGTTTTTATTCCAGCACTATTCAAACAGTGTGAATAGAGTTTCATTCATAACCCCCTTTGAAGTGTGAACAATGTGAATTCTGCTCTTTCTTCACAGATGATTTTTCAAGGTGTCACCTTAAAAAAATCATCAAATGTATATCTAGACTACCTGGTTACCTGCTCTCATCTTTAATTTCATATATATATATAAATGCTTATACATGCATAAATACTTTAAAATAAAAATAAAAAGTCTAATCATATTATACTGTTAGCAATCTGCTTTTGTTCTCTTAGCAATAAATCATGGGCATTTTCTATGCCTTAAATGTTGTTTTGCAAGTTGACTTTTAATGTCTGTAGAATGTTCAATCCTATAGTTATGTCATAATTTATTTAATATAAGGTTTCAGGACATAAAAAATTACCACTGTATTGTACTGTACCAAAGTAAAGATACTACTGTAGCTTATTTGTCCCGACTTGAAAACACATGGAAACCAAAACAACCTTTCTATTAGAACTGACAATAAAATGAAAAAAGGAACCTTTTCTATGATTGCTGTAAAACACAAAAATTCTAAGAAAATAGATTACACGCTGATATAAGGATTGGTAGAGTTAATGTTACCTGGCTCCCTGGCTTGGGCCTACAATCCCAGCTCTTTGACAAGCAAAGGTGGGAGGATAACTAATCCAGGAGTCCAAGACTAGCCTGGGCAACATACCCAGATCCTGCCTCTACCAAAAAAAAAAAAAAGAAGGAAAAGTGTTGTTGCCTTAGTGAACATGTGGGCACAGGAAAAAGAGAGTTAGTAATGGGTTTGTCAGATAGATGGGACTGGGCGTAAAGACTGACATGGATCATTGAAATCCACAGAAGATATCAAAATTCTCACTTCAGATAATAGTTTATACTGTTTATGCCAAATCTTTATTGCTGGTTACTGGCAAATAAAAATCCCAACTGATGTGCATTTCATGTTCTTTTTGCCCTCTGATATATTCTCTATGGAAAAGTTAACTAGTTTCTAAGTAGGCTTTTCTCAAGAAAGTCCATACTGAAACAATTTTCGGACAACTTTGCAAAACAGACTCTCTTAGAGAATAACACGTCTTACCTATCTCTAGCCGGAGCAGAAGGAAATCCAAAGTAGAGAGAAGAGACTGACAGTTTAAAAAGAAATTCAAGAAAAGTCTGATGCATCCTCTATAAACTGGGGCCAAAATGAAAGTCCATATTTTTCCAAATCGTCAGCTTAACTGTACCTCAAATGGAGGCCACTGTTTTCCTGTCATTCTGGGTTAGACAGCATGCACATTACAGGTCATAATAATATAACAAAATACTTTTTCAGAATTGCCCATTCTCTTCTCCTTTGTGGCCATGTCAGTTGTGGCAGCCTAATCCTTCTTGCACCATTACATGTCCTCTCTCCATGGTGGGGGGCAGAATCCAAGATGCATACACAGAATTACAAAGAGAAAGGCTTCACCTGCTTTTCAGTCACCTCAGAAACCATCACTGTGAACAGTGCAAGAAAAACTCTATACCTGCTCAAGCTGAAGCGAGGATAAGAAGGAATGCAAACCAGAACTTACTTTCCTAGAGCAAAGCATTCCAGCTTCACCGTTGCTCCTTTTGCAGTTGGAACTGTTTCTGGGAACTGCACTTCTATTTTGGGCTCATATTCACCCATCACTCCTGTGAATAAATAAAGGAGCTAAGTCTTGGAGATTCTTTTAAAATGTATAAAATGTAAAACTCATTTTTCAGTTAATATAGAATGCTCATACACATCATTATGTGCACAATTAATTCCTTCATTTAAAGCAGGTCCTATCTCTAGCAGTCATGAATTGTGGCTCTTCTCCCAGTTACTGCTACAGAAAAATTTGTATTGCAGAACCACATCATCTACCTGGATTAAACTCTCCATGCGTACAACTTTGCCCCTCGAAAGTATTGTTTTAAGGTAGTCTTAAGGAAAAAAAAGGAGAAGGGGATACAGTGCTAGTTATCAGGAAAATTAAATTATCTCTTTGGAAGCATACTGCAGAAAAATTTGTAACATTTATTAATAAAAGTACTTAAAATACTTGCATGCTTAATTATGTCTATAAAACAAAACAATTTTTCTGAGTAACCATTCTGTGGCCACAACTTTTACTTTCATTTCCAAGGCCAATATAAATGAATCATAAATTAGTATATTCAATGTAACATCAAATGCCTGTATTTCTATTACATTTTGGACCTGTGAGAAAAGAATAACAAGATACAACTGTAGAAAACACTTAAGTTATACCTATCTTGCCAATGGCAAACTTATTTAGAGGGTCATATTCTCCCACTTTTCCTATATCCTGGAAAATGACTGTACAATTATGCCCAAGGTAACACAGTCTAACAAACTAAGTCCATGCTTTGTAATGAAATACTTATCAGTTCTTTCTTTCTTTTCTTTTTTTTTTGAGACGAAGTCTCACTCTGTCACCCAGGCTAGAGTGCGGTGGCAGGATCCAGGTTCACTGTAATCTCTGCTTCCCAGGTTCAAGCGATTCTCCTACTTTAGCCTCCCCGAGTAGCTGGGACTACAGTTCTGCACCACCAGGCCAAGCTAATTTTTTTGTATTTTTAGTAGAGATGAGGTTTCACCATGTTGGCCAGGCTGGTCTCCAACTCCTGGCCTCAAGTGATCCAACTGCCTTGGCCTCCTAAATTGCTGGCATTACAGGCATGAGTCACCACTCCTGGCCTTATCAATTATTTCTTATCAATATATGCTTGACTCCATTTGCCACTGCTCTAATGGTTCTAATACATTTATTCTTATTCCATTTCTGGTCATTTTTTATGATATTTGATTCAACTGTGCCCGTAAAGAGTTTGGAATTACTTAGCTTACTACAAAAAGATAGGGCTCTCCATTTCATCTTTCCTTTAGGCTTCCCATAGTCAGAGGAAAAAGAGACTGAACCTTAGAAAAAAAGGTTAAAGACAAAAAATGGATGGGGGACAGGTGCAATTACAAAAGAAATGATTTCACTCACTCTGCAGAGGTGAATACTTGCCTTTTTTTTTTTATTTTTTATTTTTTATTTTTTTTTGAGACTGAGCCTTGCTCTGTTGCCCAGGCTGGAGTGCTGTGGTGCAATCTTGGCTCACTGCAACCTCTGCCTCCCAGGTTCAAGCAATTCTTGTGCCTCAGCTTCCCAAGTAGCTGGGACTACAGGCACGTGCCACCGCACATGGCTACTTTTTGTATTTTCAGTAGTGATGAGGTTTCACCATGTTGGCCAGGCTCGTCTTGAATTCCTGACCTCAGGTGATCTGTCTGCCTTGGCCTCCCAAAGTGCTGGGATTACAGGCATAAGCCACTGCACTCCACTGAGGTGACCCTTTTCATCAGCCATTTCAGAGTTTGAGAAGCATCAAGAGGATCTCCTCAAACTGTGAAAAACAGAATCAACCCTGAGTGTCTGATGACATACAGTCTAGCTAAGTTTGCTGTGAGGTACATTGTTAAAAGTGCAAACTTGAACATAATTGTTCTTCTTCTTGTTGTTTTCATTTTTCTTCCTTTCCTGGAATGACAAGGAGTATTGGATTTGGAAGGGACCTTTGATATCATTTGGTTCAGCGACCTTAATCTTGGTATTATTCTCCTACTTGATGCACACTTTTCTAAGGAGAGAATCCATGGTTAACAACCTATTCTTGAAGGGACACTTATCCCTCCGTAGGTTAAAATCACAATTCTAATCTATCCCTTTCTTTTACAAGCAAGGCTGTAATCTCACAAGTTAAATGGTTTGTCTTTAGTCCCACAGAAAACCAGTCAGTGTTGAAACCCAGGCCCCTGACTCCTCATCTTAATATCTTACAACGGCCTCTCACCACGAAATGAATAACACTACAAAAGTAAGTTAAAATACATTACACCCATGCTTGACACGTTCAGTCACAAAATCATTCCTCCTTTTTTGGCCAGCCTCTGCTGTCTGAGTTCTCTTGCCCCTGAGTCTGGGCTTGCCTTTCTTTGAGCATCTGCACAAAGCTGGCCTGGTAAAGACTCAGTGCATACTAACAACAATATTCACACACAGCTGCTGAACTTGCTAACAAACAGCCTGTACAGTTGAATCATCATCCCATAAATATCAGTAGTATGACTTTGAGCGCAGTGAGCAAGTTAACACCTTTTAGTGCTGTGTATATGGCTGTATACTCTGAGAGCAGTGTTAATTAAAGAAAGAATTGCCTTGAGAGAAAGAGGTCTTTCGTCTTCCCAGGGAATCAAGACAGCCTGCACTGCAGTGTATGATGTGTTGCAGGGAGATGAGACAATAAGGTTAAAATACAAGGGCCAAGGAGGTCTTAGAAGTCATCAGGTTTTTTTCCCAGCCTCTCTCTGTCTATAAATATCACATATAAAATTGTGTTTATCTAATCCGGTCATGAAAATTACACCAAGGAGCAAATATATGTCACACGGCCTTGTTTGAAAGAACTAAAATATCATTGGCACTGCAGAAGACGCAATGTCCCAGATCCCTGAACTGTTATCTCCACGTCCTAAAATCCTGCCTATTTAGGCCCAAACTGAACATCTGCTCTCCCAGAATCCTTTGCCTACTTACTGCCTTCCCCTCTCCTCTGTAGGCCCTACTCTCTAGCCGACAGTAGTTTTTAAATGACTCAAATTATAAAAACTTCTACCTTTGTCTGTTTCCATTGATAATTTTTTGAAAAACAAGTTTTTAAGGTATAATTTACATACTAAAAAGTTCACAAATTTTAAATGTGCAATCCAATGGCTTTTAGCAAATTTGCTGAGTCATGCAACTATCACCACAATCTAGTTTTAGAACATTTCCATTACTCCAGTGAGATGCCTCATGCCCATTCACAATTAATCCCCATTCCCAGTCTCAGTCCTGGGAAACCTCTAACTTCTTTCTGTCTCTATACATTTGCTTTTTTCTGAATATTTCATATAAATTAAATTGTGCAATATGCGGTCTTTTGTGCCTGGCCTCTTTCACTGAGCATAGTGTTTTCAAGATTCATCCATGTTGTAGCATGTACCAGTAGTTTGTTCCTTTTTATTGCAGAATAATATTCCACTGTATGGATATACCACATTTTCCTTCTCCATTCGCTGGTTGTATTAGTTTCCTAGAGTTGCCTTAACAAAGCATTACAGACTCAGTGGCCCTAAGCAAAATAAATTTATTCTCTTATAGTTCTAGAGGACAGAAGTCATAAATACAGGTGTTGACAGGGCCATGCTCCCTTTGAGACTCTAGGAAGAATCTTTCCTACCTTCTGGTGGTAGCTGTCAATACTTGGCATTCATTGGCTTATAGTCACATCACTCCATCTTTGCCTCTGTTGTCACGTGACATTCTCTCTGTGTTATGTGTTTCTTCCCATTGTGTTCTTAGAAGGACACCAGTAATATTCGATTTAGGGTCCATCTTACCCTACCACGACCTTATCTTTGCTGATTACATGTATGCTGACTCTATTTCTAAGGTCACATTCAGAGGCACTGGGTGTTAGGACTTCACCATATCTATTTGAGGGACAAAATTCAACTCATAACACCAGTTGATGGGCATTTGGGTGGCTTCCACTTTTAGCTATTACCAATAATGCTTTCATGAACGTTTACATGCAAGTCTTTGTCTGGGCATATTTTCATGCCCATACAAAGTAAGAGTTATTCTCTACTACTGTCTTGCTTCCGTCATGTTACTTATCACAATTTATAATTCTCATTTATTCATGTGTTTAGTGTCTGCCTTCCATTTAGATGGCAAAACATATAACACCAAATAATGTGTCTGTCTTTTTCATAGCTGTATTCCTAACTTCCATTGCAGGCTCTTCACTTGTAGGTGTTCAGTAAGTAACTACTGACATAAAACATTTTACATATAAATTTCAGGGTACCTCTTAAATAGCAATGCTGTTTCCTATCATCTTTATAGCTAGCTAGCTAGACAGAGAGACAGACGCACACACATACACACACAAACACAGCATCTCTTCTATTGTCCTCTTACCTGCTTTAGAGATAGAAATTCTTCTCATTTTTTTTCTGTATCCCTCACAAATCTTAGCCCAATACAAATAATATGTGAAAAAATGTGATGGGTAAGGATTTGTTGAAGGGAGGAAAAGATGTAGGAATGCAGAGTTTATGCTGTGATATATAATAGCCATTAAGTCAAACATATACTTCTTCCCAGGCATAGAAGTCATTTATGAAGTATAATTGTAGCTTCTAGTACAAGTTCACTAACTTAAGATCATCCTTTACTAAAATGATCTGTATACATTGTTTATCTAGTCACACAGAGTGATTTCTGAGTTGATACACAGTGATCCATATTTATGGCTATAGGAGCGTGAATAACAGAGCCATCAGTAATAACAGATTAATCTGTATATATAGCAGTAGTACAGTACATAAAGAGAAGGATCAGAGATAAAATGGCATCATTTCACTGCTGTTTAAAAATTTTTCATTGTATATAAAGATTGTCCTAGTATTAAAGTCATAAAAACGAGAGAAGCAATTTTCTTCAACTATATTATGAACATTGTTTTGGAACACCTGTGAACTGTTGCATTTAATTTGGTTACAACTGGCACAGGCTATGTTGTTATTTTACTATTTTTTTATTTTAACCATTTTGGCCTTTACTTTCTGCATTAAATTTAAAAGCTGTTGCCTTTTTTGTTTTTTAAGAAACGAAAGGCCCCTTAAAACAGGAGTGCATTTTTCAAGTCATTCTGCTGACCACCTGTACACTTTCGCAATTAATTGGTGCGCAGCTGCTCTGGTGATTTACATAATGATTAGGCTAAAAGACTGCGAACATTGATGGAATTGCTCCAGAACCTCCTTTTCATCTTCAAACTATTAAAAAAGGTGGGAAGATGTAAAGGCCTACCCAGATCTATATAACCAAGGCAAAGTAGAAGTAAGGAACACATATAATTTAGTCTGGTTCAACCAAGATATACAACCTCAGCCATACTTCTCTGCTATATGAAATATATGATTTGCCTATAAAGACAACTCTTGCTTTCAATTCTAAATAAAAACACCTAACATAATTTTATGCATAAAGCAAAAATGCCTTAATTCATTAAAATTCATTGCCAATGTTTTATGTTCTTTGGATTAAGAGAGATACAGTAATAGCAATGAGGGTTACAGCACTTGAAATTCCATACATCAAAGTCTTCAGAAGACAGGGGCTTAGTTGTATTAATATTCCAATAAATTAAATAAGTAAATATTCATTTGACACCAATCATAAGCCATGTGCTGTGCCTAGAAATGGGGGCACACTGTGGATAACACAGATCTGATCCTTATAATCATGACATTCATAGGCTACTCTTTTTTAGCACATGGCTTAGTAATGGGGCATATGCAGGCAATAACTAATTGTTTATTGAATAACCAAAAGAGGTGATTTCATGAGGAAGACATGGTGGGTAGTTCTTAAGTATTTTTCCTAAAGCAATGGTTCTCAAACTTTAAATCAACTGAAAGGCTTGAGTTTCTGATTTAGTGGGTTGAGATGTAGCCTATGAATTTGCAATTTTAAGAAGTCCCAGGTGATTTTGATGCTGCTGGTCTGAAGAATACACTTTGAGAACAACTTTCCCAACTATGAGCAAAAGCAAGAAGCTCCACCTAACATTAATAAACATATCCTAAGGGCTAGTCATTGGGAGAGTACTAGCAATGGAGACCCAAATTGAGGGACAAAGTCCATCCAGAGTCTGGACTCTGTAGAAGAACTTGTGGCAACTGTATCCCTTTCAAAACCTGGGTAATTATTAAAGTTGATGCTGATGTCTGTAAGAATGCAGAATTTAACAAAACAACTGGCAATTTAGAGAATATGAAAGAGAAATCAGCAACACATCGTGCTTGTTTAATTACAATTTGCAGAGCACTCTGTTGGCAGAAGGAGACCAGTTTGCAGAGTTGCGTGCCATAAGATTTTTGCCAACACCTGCCTTAGCTGGAATCTGTGCTTACTAAATTTAACTACAGAAGGGACATTTACTAACTTCCACAGAGTGGGATTTTCTACTGAAAAAAAAGGCAAAAATTGTTTTATGAAAAGTTTCCACATTGACTTTCTTGGGAAACAAGTCATATGATGTATGTATCACTAACCTAAAAATATTTGGAAATATCTGATTAGTCATACAAATTCACTTGACTGTGTTTACCATTTTGCGCTTTTGAAAAAAGGCATGTTTCCCCTTGGGTTGAAGGAGATATACAGATTCTAGTGGACTGTCCAAGTTATCTCTACCACCACCACCACCACCACCACCATCCAGTAGGTGAATTCCCAGAGTTTGAGGCAACAACTGTTGAGACAAGAACCTCCCCACTGCTGAAGAGGAGAGGCAAGGTATCTCAAGGTTGTACATCACCTCTTATAGTCAAGGTTTTAAGGTATCCTCACAGACCTGTGAGAGATGAAAATAAATCTTATGATTTGACTTTAATCAAACCTGCACCACCTTCCTTCCTTTTCAATATTGAAAATGCAGAGATAACCTTTTCCAAGAGACTGTCTCATTTACAGGCAGAGAGGCCAAATACCTCTGCCTGCACTGGACGGTCCTGGTTTTCCTGAATTCCTGAAGTAATGAGCTAATAGTTTCCAGTTTGGGCAATTAGTTATAATGTTATCTTTTAAGCCAACTTTTACCTTCCTTGAAGGAAGTACTCCTATACTTTTCCTACTAAAAAGTTATCCATGTTGTATTGAACTAAACACTATCTGTGTACATGTTGGTCCCAGTTCAAGTCTTCGGAGCCACAAATAACAAGTATTTTAATGGACCGTCTTCAGATATTTAATGATATCATTTTGTCAAGGATTAACAGAGTTTTTCTGTAAAAAGTCAGATAATAAGAATTTTATCTAGGCTTTGTGGGCTATACAGTACTGTTACTGCTCAACTCTGCCATTGTAGCTGGAAAGCAGCCATGGCCAAAAGGTAAACAAATGGGAATGGCTGTGTGCCAATAAAACTTTATTTACAAAAATAGGTGGTGGGCCAATAAATGCTAGTTGGCTGATCCTTGGCTTAGAGGAAATGGAGATGATAGCGAAGTTTGAGAGAATCAATAGAATCAACAGACAAATTATTAGAACTACAAGAAATTTTAGCAAGCTTGCCAAATACTGAATCACAAGAATAACGGTACCTTCCATATATAGGCAACAGCTAATTAGATAATGTGATTAAAGATAAGATACAACTGCCAGGGTGTGGTACCTCACATCTGTAATCCCAGCACTTTGGGAAGCCGAGATTGGAGGATCACTTGAGATCAGAAGTTCGAGACCAGCCTGGCCAACATGGTGAGTCCCTGTCTCTACTAAAAATACAATAATTAGCCGGGTATGATAGTACATGCCTATAATCTTGGCTACTCGGGAGGCTGGGGCAGGAGAATTGCTTGAACCTGGGAGGCAGAGGTTGCAGTAAGCCAAAACTGCACCACTGCATTCCAGCCTGGGCGACAGAAGGAGACTCTATCTCAAAAAACAAACAAACAAACAAAAACAAATGGATAAGACACAACTTACTATAACAGCAAAAATGATAGAGAATCTAGGAACTAGCCAAGAATACCCAACATTTCTATAGAAAAATTATTTACAGAAACAGGCCACAGGCAAGATTGGCCCACGGGAAAGAGTTTGCCGATTCCTATTTAAAGCAAATAATGTGCCCACTGCCTGGAATTATTTATTTTCTCTTAGATTGTCTGACTCTTCATGGAAGCCTGGGGTGATTCTCAAGATCAGGCCAGTTGTCTTCACCTTTAAGCTGTGATTATACACCTGATTCCACTGTACCCTTCACTGCTCCATGGTAGTGCTTACCAAAATTGAAACTTAAGTGAATATGCTTTAATTCTCTACTCTCCCCTGAGTATGGCCCCACTCCTGCCTCTAACTGCAATTAGGCTTCTCAGTCAGGCTATAATCCATGAGGGCAGAGGAAGACTTTTGCATCTCTAGAGCCAAGTAGAGAACAGATACTGAATGAGGATTTGTTGGTTAAATGCATGATCAAAAGAATGCCCCAAGTCAACTCAATTCTGGGTTAAACACTTCTTCCCTCTTTCATTTTAAGTCCCTCTATAAATGTATTATTCAGAACTCAATTCAATAATTCCAATAAAGAATGAAACTTTAGACCCTTCATTAACTTGGAATTCTCTAATTCCCATGGGCTGAAATCATGTCTTTTTATTTCACAGTGTGCCACACACAATGAGCACTTAACAGATGCTTCCTAACTGAGTAGCCAAATGGCCATCCAAGACCTTTAGCCCCCATGGACCTGAAATGGAATCGGCTATGCTAGAGGTCTAAAGCTGACTGCCAAGTTCCTAAGCTTGTCAAACCTTCAACACATCCAGAGCCATTAAGACGTTATTAAATCAGATTAGCAATGGCAGTTTAGCAAAATATCTCACATTCTTTAGTCATTTAGATGTTCTCCTCATAAAATATGTTTTACACCCACAGATCCTCAACTGCGATGTTGTTAGAGAATTAAAAACAAGACATGATTGCTGTGACAAAACCATACAAAGGTTGCAATTACAAGTGAGAGTAAAATAAAGCAGTGTTTTGGTATAAACTCTAGATCTTAAATAATATAAAATTATGTCTAAGTGGAAGGCATATCTCTACCTGTTGCCTGTCTAAATGCCAGGTCATCAATAAAGGGTTGCAGATCACATCTCCAATCTAGAAGAGATCTCCTAAATGACTGGGTTCAAAAACCCACTAGGTTAATTAAGTGGTCTGCAAATAAAGCTGTCTTTTCATGAAGAAAAATAGTGGTTGTTGATATCCAGTTGAGGATCTAATGTAGCATGGAGCAATATTAGGAAAGTTTACAGTTACCAGTTGTCAGGATCATAATGGAGGATGCATGATGCTGCAATAATAATATTTCAGAATCTTTGAGTTTTCTCCTTTCTATTTTAAAAGTCTTCTTTGGTCTTAAAATTTTAAGTTTGCGGGGAATATAGTCTTCTGAGCCACTAGGAGGTGTAATGGTCACTGAGGTGAAGGCTCACAAAATGGCATGCTGTGGCCTGAAAGACTGAATGCACCTAGTTTTCTGCAGGGATCAGTTGTCAGCATTGGTAAGAAATCTGATCCAATGAACAGCATCTGTCTGTTAAACCTGATATTATCTGATCTGGGCAAATGTTGAGATTGGAGTTAAGAAGGCTAGAAAGTTGTGACTGGAATCCTTGAAGACAACAAGAAGAAACTTTAGATAGAACTTATTATAAATCACCTTTTTTTTTTTATAGCTGAGAAGACTAAGGACCAAAGAAATGGTATGATTTGTCTTATGAGAGCCGCGGGTACGTCTGGGACTATACCCCAGAATCCCTTTACTTTCCCTCTTGACTTTTAGTCCTGGACATGACTAAAAGTCATGAAACTGAAGGATGCTGAGGTCATCATTTCGGCTTTTTCCTACTGGGTGGAAGTTTGATTTAAGATGAGAAGATTAAATACTTCAAAGTTGCTGTTATTTACTGTTTTCATGGCTAAATTAGGCTGTGGAAAATGAGTGAGGACTTGGGAAAACATGGTCAGTTATTTCAGTTATATTTGAGAATATACATAAACATTTTAAACATTTAATTTTATATTGAAGTATAATAAACATTTAAAAAAGTTAACTTTACATTTTAACCTCCAAAGACAATATATCTGGTTTGTATATGCATACCTATATCCAAAATGTATATGCTTAACAATCTATGTAAATATAGAAATGCAGGAGAGAAAGGGAAAGAGAGAGAGAGAGTACAGAGAAAGAGGGAGTTTGAAACTCTAGGATACGATAATCTTATTGTTCCTTGTTTTGTAGCATCTCTTCTATGTGGAGTTCCAATTAGGGTTAATATTCAAAAATATTTAACAATCACTGTGCAATGCATGGACCTATCAGACAGACACATTTATCTTTGTTCTAATAAGCAAAAAACATTTATCTTTGTTCTAATAAGCAAAAAAATTTTTTTTTAAAATCTACCAAACCAGTCCCCAACCAGTCTCCAGAAAAACAGAAAAAAAAGGCAAAGGCTAAACAATGATTTTTCATGCTAAATTATGTACCTGTGTATGTAATGTAATGTGCATAAACAGTGTAACAGACATTATCTCATTTTCTCAAGACTGTCCTAATCTCTGCAAATTCTTTTCATGTTAAGCTATTTTCGAGAGAGCCATATAAGTGGCTAAAGACAGAAGAAAGAGCCAATATGATTATCATCGAAGACTACTATTTCTCTAGTAGTTATGCTATATGAGTGGTCTGTTACCTTTGTTTGTGGAAATTTAGGGATAACTCTTTGAGATCTGTGCAGGAAGCATATAACATAGCAGGCTCAGCACTATTTATAACCAAGAGCTGGGCTAAAAAGGATCAATGGACTACTTTAGTACCTGTAGTAATAATAACCATGATATACTCTTCCCAATTATAATTTTTCCCTCTCATGATTTCTAAGCAACAGGTGTACCTTCCCAAATCAGTTATCTTCTCAAAGCAGATTTTAAAATATCTGGATAAATAACTATAAACTCTGATAAAAATTTTTCTCACATATGTCTAACAACTCATATTTTTATGTGTCCCAGAAGTGAATACTGCAAAATAACAGTCATTTGAAATAATTCTCACTATAAAATTCTCAAAAATTATGAGGCAAAAGAAATGAAGCAAATGTATCAATCTAGAGCCCAAACGGCCTTTTCTGAACCTCAGTGAAATAGTATGATGGCCAAGGACCAGGAATCTGTCCTGACACCACTTTTCTTATCTGAATTCTCTGGTCTTCAGTTCCCTTGTTTCTCAAAAAATAAAGATATAAAACTGGGTGATCTCTAAGTGCCTATGAGGTCCAATAATCTGGGTATAACCCCTTTATCAAACAATGTTCTAAAAATTTGAAAACTCTATGTTTTAGAAAAGTGAGAAAAATAATGACAAGCAAAAAGAAAAAAAAAATCAAACTTTACCACTAAAAGTTAAACACTTTAGAGTTTAACATCATTTGTCACTTTGGAGAGTATTATTCCACCTTTCTCTGTCACTATACACTATTTTAAAAAAGAATAATAATAAGGTCTATACACTATTGTAATCTGTCTTTTAAAAATATAATTTGTTGATCATATTCTAGGTAAGAAAGTTATTGATGGTATACTTCTGTCACTGTTCAAAGCACTTTCAATTACAACATACAAAATAACTATCTGAGGTAGACGCTGTTACCCTTATCTCACTGATGAGAAACCAAGTACAATGAGGTTAAACTGACACATCCAAAGCCACATGGCTAATAAACGGTGAGGCTGAACTCTGCCTGGACTACTTGGCTCCAGGATCCTCATGGCTTGTGTTCTTACCTCCTGGCCCCACATTGGAGCCATCATTTGAGATGTAGGAAGGAGTGAGCCATGTGAAGAGCCGAGGAAAAGCAAACAGGGAGCCCCAGGGTTTTGCAGGACTGGGGTGAGTGGCAAATGGTCAGTGAACAGACATGGAACTCATCACACCTCGTTTGTATCAGGAACTGAGCCAAGGTTCACTATTCACCTTTTATGACTCACCATGGCCTCTTGGGCTACAAATAAGGAATCATACTCTAGACTGCTTAGCTGAAATGCCCAGGAAACAAGCTGAATATTGGGGAAATACAGTTATCCTGGCTACATGTGCTCTTAGCAAGGGAAATGACAAGTCTAGCATTAGTTCAGCTCAGGCTTCAAACTCCTTTGCCTGACTTTTTTTTTTTTTTTCCTTTTCTGAGGCAGGCAGAGGATGTGAAATTTTGAGTGTGCTTCAATGATCAAAATGATTGTAAAAATTCTATACTCGCCTTGCACTTATCAGTCTAATACACAGTCACCAAATCCCAGATCTTGAAGAGAGAGAATTTCATTGATTTTACTGTCACAGAATAGATTTTAACAAGAATGTCTTCTTTATTTTGCAATCTCTCCTTGATTTATATTTCCCTTTTTCTCTCACCTTCAGAAAACAGCTAATTAAATAACCTATTTTCTGCTTAGTAACACAGTTTGAGTGTCCATTTTATGTACTCCAGTGTTAATGGAAAAGACATGAATTTTCACCATGCAATGCTCATGGAAATTAAGAATGAGTGGGCATTAATGGCTGAAGAATGAGATCTTTAGTCTGCTAACTTTGTGATAAAATATTTTAATACAAAACATTTGTCATCTCTATGAAGATATACCAGACAAATCAAGATAAATCTAAAAGCCAGGGAAAAGGCAGAGTTGTTGCCAGTTTTAAGTGTACATGATGATTCTGGAGTGCTCGTGCTCCTGAATGTTTATTTCTTATTTTTTGAAGAGGCAGTTCTGTGTGACGTCTGTCCCTGGCTATGTCACAGTATATCAAAGTCAATATGTAATTACCTCTGTGACTTGATAGACCAAAACAGATAATACCACTGAACAGATATTCTGGCATAAGTGCATTTGGGTAGAAGCCAGAGGGGCTGTATTTTTAAGCGATTTCTTACAAAATGCCACTGGAGCATATCTTTTGAAAGTTTCTTCATCTGTCAGTCTGGAGAGATAGCACTGATAGCTTTTGACAGAGCTAGTACCTCACCTACTTTTCTCTGTAAGCTGATAAGAATTTTCAGTTTTATTTAATATAATGTAGCTCAATCCAACATATTAATTTAACATTTGCCATGTGGCAAGCACTGTGCTGAAGCGCAGTATAAAGTCAAATGAAAATGATGATCTTTCCTTGATCATAATGTGAGCGAGGTAGGGAAGGCAAGCCGACATATTTGAATATACCAGATGAATGTTATGATAGAAAGATGGCCAAAAAAGCACAAAACAAATAATTGTTCCCATTGCCAAGGGAGAAGTTATGTATTTGGTTTTACAAATAATGCTTAAAATAGTATTCTTGATTTTTCCCTTGCAAACCTGTGTAGTAAAACCATTTCAGTAAAGGGCATTCCCATACACTCAGCTGCTATGTCAGAAACCTATGTGTCATCCTTGATTTTCTCTTCCACTATCTCCCACATTTAAGGAATGAGCAGGTTCTGGCAGCTTTACCAGCAAACTATATCCTGAATCCATTTCTCTTCTTCTCTGCTGTTACTCCCTAGTTTAACCCGCCATCATTTCCCAACTGAATTAATTGCAGTAGTATTCTGATTGGATTTCCAGTTTTCGCTCTTGTTTTCTGAAAGTCCATTTTCCACATAGCAGCTAAGCAATCTTCTTAAAAACATAAATCACTCTTTTGCATACAATTCTCTAATGGCTTCTCACTGCACGGAACTAAAATCTGGTAATTTCTCTATGGCCTCCATGTTCTGGTCCCTGACTCTCTTTTAACCTTAATTCTATCCACCCTGCACCCTGCTCAGTATGCTCCAACCATGCATCATTCTTCGTGTTCCCTGAACATGCTGAGTGCTTTTTTTCAGGCCTAAGGGCCTTTGCATGATGTTAACTCAGCCTGGAAAGCTCTGCCCTCTGATCTTAAGAGGCCTGGTTTCTTGTTATTTCAGGTCTCAGCTCATGTGTCCCTTCCTTAGAAAGGCTTTCCATGGCTGTCTAAAGTAGACACCCACTGTGCCCCCTCTCCACACCACAGAGCTGTCATTTTATCATACTGGTTTACTGCTATCTAAAATAATAGGATTTTGGTTTTGTTTATGTTTGTTTGTTTCTTTGTGTCTGCATCCCCCAGGAGAATGCAAGTGCCTCCTGTTCACCAGCACTCAGCATAGTGGCTGTCACACAGCAAGTTCTAAATAAATGTATGTTAAATGGATGAATAAATGAATGGTTAAAATCTAAATTATTTGCTTGAAAATTCCACATATAGTCTATGTAGTAAGGATGCTCAGACCCTCTCTTCAGAGCTGCTCAGTCTGTAAATACTATGTTCTGGAAGGTTCAGGTTCAGAGACTCACTTAGGCACAAAGTTCAGTGACAAAACAGAGGAAAAGAGTAACAAACTTGGGGAACAGAAATCTGAGTTCTAGTCTTGCATTTGTCAAGTTTTTCTTATACAAATTCAAATAAGAGTTGTTATAGTATAATGCAAGGAAGCACTGTGAGGGTTTAAGATATCAGGCTCTGGAGTCAGTTAAGACATGGGTGCTGGGTGGAAATCTTGGAGCCATTAATTTTTAATGAATGTGGCTGAGCCCCTGTTTCCCCACCTGAAAAGAGAATGTTTATCATATAATTGCTTGAGATTTAAATGAGATAATTCACACACAGTTCTGTGCACAGTGACTAGGCACATATTAAATGTCAAATAGATGTTTGCTATTAATGTTTTTGGCTGATAGTATCCTCACTCGTGTGATGTCTAGTCATTACTGTTCATAATGGAAGATCTGAATGTGTACTGGACAGTAAAAGGATTTTAAATGAATAGAAACCTGAACATGTCTACTATGACTGCTTAAATCATGATATCAGCCCTTGTTGAAGGGCTTAATTATGTCTTTGTTTGAATTTATTCAACAAATATTTATTGAGAATCTTCGATGTACCAGGCGCTAAACCAGGTGCAGCAGAGGTGGCTGTGACTAAGGTACTAGATGTGCTTTAAAAAAGACAAATTGCTAGTAAGACAGACAGTGAAGCACACAGACAATTGTGATGCAGAATTATGAGATCTTGGGGGGTATGGTCGTAGACTCGATATAGAAGGTACCTGACACAGCATGGTTGGGTGGCAGCGTGGGCAAGCAGAGATGGCTTCCTGGAAACAGTGATATCTTTGAAGAAACTGGAAGAACCAGTATCAGTTATCCAAGGGAGAAGCTGAGAGGAGAGGACTAAGGAAAGGAGGAGCATTTCAAGAAGAGGGAACAGCATATGTAAAAACCCGTGGTGGGAAAGGGCATGGTACTCCTAGAGTTTGGCATACACAGCTGTCTTTACAAAGTACACAGTGATTTTTACTACACATTGTTAAGTCATTTAGGTAATTAAGAATATATGAATTTCATATATTTTCTTGAAATATTCTAATACTGTGGGGAATTAAAACTTCTGTCTCAAATAAGCCTTGTTATGTCTACATTTCACTGTGGTGGGAACTATGCGTTCAGTATTGTAAATCCAGAGGTTATTTGGACAATTGGACACAGAATACTAAATTACATATAATTGATTAATGAGCTAATTGTTCAATCTTTCACTTCATTCTGACTGTGTATACAGTTTAAGTGGGAGAGAAACAAGAAATACCTTCCTTTGTTATTTATATTCACTTAAATCCTCATTCTATTCCTGTTGAGATTAGCAATTAGATTTCTAATTAGTTTTCCAAAATGGATTCATGGGTTTATCTCTTACACAAGTGGAGAAAATATGGGTACCAAATATAGGCAGCATTAAACTTTTCTTACATTTAATTTAGACAATAAAGCTTTGTGAGCCAATAACATAACATACCTTCACATTCATCCTGTGATTGCAAAAAACAAAATTAACAAAATTACTTAGAAAACTCACCATCATTTCTCAATATTAGTGGTGTAGGTGGCCCCAGGACCTTGTGGTTTGTCACAGTATTGGTAACCACACAGGTATAATTCCCAACATCTGATTTTTCTACTTTGGCAATATACAGATTCCCAGTCTCTTGAGAAACAAAGCGGCGATTATCCTGATAGGAAGGATATTCATTGAAGATCCAGGCATAACTCAACTCTGAAAGTAAAAAAATCTTCATTACAAATATGTCTTTTGGCCCTGGAACTCTACTGTTTTCATGAAAGAAATGATCAGGTTAAAAATTTATATACTGTTGCCCAATGACTCTTTTTCAGCCTACTAAATATAGATAGGAAGTAATCACAGTTCCCTATGGCATTTTACCAGCCTTTCTACTATCAGTCAATAAGGTTTCATTTCCAGAGAAGTAAAAGATCCACTGATAGCTGATTAAGTGATGTCCAACCTCTTTAAGTCAAGGGCTAAGCATTTATAGTTTGCTAATCATGTGTCAGGCACTATGCAACATGTATTGAGTAATGCTCAAATTACAGACCCAGGGTGTCTATAATCTTGATATAGTAATGCTGGAAGCCACCCTGGAAACTATTTAGTTCATTTATTTTGTTTTATAGATAGTAATCGTTATATTACATCATAATGCCCCATACTTGCATAGCACTTTATGCTTTCCAATATATTTGATAGTTTTATTTCCATTAACTGAGAAACTAGCACCTAGGAACAGAGTAACTTATTCAAATTCTTAGCTCTAGTTAGAAACAGAATAATTCCTGAGTCTCAGTGCAGTCTTCTTCCAATGCCTCCTGCTATCAACTCAAATTCTTTCTTCTCACTTGTGAGGTTGAATACTTTTCCATCATTTTAGTAAGAGAGCAGTTTAATACTGTGGCAAATACTCATTAAGTACACACTGACTGACTAGTTGACTGATTCCACAAATATACATCGCATTAAAAAAAATTAGATCCATGAGGGCGTGGATATGAAATAGTGATACAAGAGCAACATTTTCACAGACACTTATCCCATAATATCAGTGGGATGAATTTAATAGGCAGTTGTATCTGAAAACATTCCTTTGAAAGTTCCAATTTTTATAAGAATTAGGTAAATGTTTTATGAAGGACCACATGATCCCATGCTTTCCATTTCAGAGAAGACCGCTAAATGACAGTGAGTTTAAATGATTTGCTGCAGTGAACTATCGTGCTCCAAGGAAATCAAACTGCTTCAGCTCCAGGCATTCCATGATTCCTCTCTTTAAAGTGTAATTTCCAGATTTGTCCAAAGCTAGAGAAGTGATATACTAGCTACTGGCACTGATTAGCCAACATGTCCCACTTTATCTTCAAAAATTACTTTGTTGAGGGGAGGGTGAGGGAACAACTAAATGCAATGGGGCCTCTGGTTTCAGAACTAGTTGGCTGAGTTCTTATATGTCACTTTTTCATGTGATCGTAAGCTAAAGACTAAATGTATAAAGTGTCCTTGGAAAATAGCAGAAAGGCCACTTCAGCTTTGTAGAGAGAACGCTAATTACTGTAAAAGTCATTTTTTGTACTGTAATCCTTCAATGTGTCCCAATTGTACTTGACCTCAACAACTGAATGTGCAACAGGAAGCATATTCTGCCTTAATAATCCACTGTTTACACACAAAGGAAGGGTCATGCAGATTGTTTTCCCTTTATCACTGGATTATAACGTTTCCACATGTATTATTTTAGAAAGATATAATTATGTTTATATGAGAATGGCTAATCATTTTATTTACGAATGTGCATGTAATTATAAGTAACCTCACGCTGATGTCAAGAGGATACTCAGTGTAAATACGCAAGTGCTTTCCAGAAAGCTGGTTACTTCCTCAAGAAACAAAAATCTAGGGGAGGAAAAGCCCCTATAATACATTGTGAAGAAGTACTATCCTGTATGGTAGGCTTTTAACAAACAGCATAGCAATGCACTCCTTACGTACTCAATAGGTGAGTTTCAAGCAAACCTAGTCATCTCTCAGCACCTCAACTTTCTCCTATGCAAAATGAGAAGATTTCCTATCTCCTAATTATTTATAAGAGAGTTTTAAGTATAAATTAGCACCTCCAAAGTCACATGATGGAAGTTAGAATGTAATTTACCAGCACAATATTAATCAACCCACATTTCTCCAAGAAGAGTTGAAAGCAAATACAGGAAACTACTTTTTTTCTTTTTTCTTTTTTTTTTTTGAGATGGGGTTTTGCTCTTTGTTGCCCAGGCTGGAGTGCAGTGGCATGATCTTGGCTCACTGCAACTTCTGCCTCCTGCGTTCAAGCAATTCTCCTGTCTCAGCCTCCTGAGAAGCTGGGACTACAAGTGCCCACCACGACACCTGGCTAATTTTCGTATTTTTAGTAGAGATAGGGTTCCACCATGTTGGCCAGGCTGGTCTCGAACTCCTGACCTCAGGTGATCCGCCTGCCTCGGCCTCCCAAAGTGCTGGGATTACAGGTGTGAGCCACCGCACCTGGCCAGGAAATGATTTTTTTTTTTTTCCCTGCAATATTTTTCAGAACTCTCAGTAGCAGCTACTGGCTGCAAGGCTCTCTGAATTCTGCAGGAGACTCATTTAGCAACTAGAAAGTCGATATTGGGAAAATGGCATCTGCTTCATTATTTTTCTAATTGGAGAGGAACAACAACAACAACAACGAAGTAAGACTAAAGTTCAAATCTGTGTTACATAAGGGAAGCCATTTAAACTTCATTTTCAGTTTCTTGGTCCATAAAATGAGGACAATTTAAAATGTGATGCAGGTACGTGGTGAGGATCTGATTATGTGAAAGCACTTTGAACTCTCTAAAGGGCTGTACAGATGTTATTATTGGTGTTGCACTTCACCAGGTTAATCATTATAGAAGTAAAACTTTTTTATTCAATTAACATGCGGTTTGATCTAATTAAAAATAAGTTGATTCCTTTGGCTTCCCTGTTTATGTGACTTAAGTAACTTAGTGAGAGATGCAAACACCCAGAAGTGCCTTGTGCAGCATTTCCTAAACAGTGGTCTTTGATGATTAATTCTTTGTTTTCTACTCCCACATCCCTAAAACTCAAAGGGTTACATGATCAAATTACTTTGAGAAGCACTGGATAAACAAAATAAAATGGAGTTTTAACTTTTTTCTTTCAGGACTGGCAAGAGATTTTGACATGCCAATGTCCTTGAAACTCCTTAGAGAGTGTTTAAGCATCCAAACTTATTTGCTCATGGAATTACCACCACCACAACCACCTAACCCCCATAGCTCAAAAAACCTAGTTTGGGAAACGCTGTACCAATTAGTTCAATTCAAAAAACAATAAGTAGAATATAAGGATTATTAACTGTATTACTTCAGTTTCTGCAAAATCATTAACATTAAATAGAACAACAAACAACAACAACAAAATGTTGAATTAAAGTTGTAATGTTTCCTCAATTGTAATGACAATATAGCAGTGTAACCATTTCTTATGCTGAAATAAAAAAAGAAGAAACCATAGTTGCCAAGAAGAACCTCAAACAGAAGATGCTAAGGAACCTAATCAACATGGTTCAGCGTCTGACGTTTGTAAAGACTGTGGAGTCCTGTCCTGAAGTGGAAAGGTCAGCAGAAAAGTCTTGGCTGGTGTACTGGTGAGAACATGTTGGGCTAAGCACTAAGCTCCTAAAACAGGGGAAATCTCTCACTAAGACATTAACTTAGTTCTTTTCTCAATCAAATATCACCACCTGGAATATTGTAGTTTCACTTGTTTATGTCTTCAGGGCAATCAGGAAGGAGCAGGAGGAATATAATGTAATGAGAATGTAGACATCAAAGCAGGCAAAAAGTGTAGTAAAACTAAAACATACGCAACGAATTGCTTGTCCTATTTCTTCATTTAAAAGATAAGAAAATTCTGAGGTCTAGAAAGGGTAAGGTTGGAGCACCAAAAAGGGGTGAGGCAGACTATAACCTACTCGTTCTAGCTTAACTCTCATCCCAGTGTACCATCCAGGAAAAAGTAAGCGCTCTTGACATTTGAAACCAAGATCTGGTATTATTCTATCGCTCAAAAGACAATTGAGATTTCCCTTAAGAACCAAAACCTATTTTTATCAGAGCAAAACAGTAATCCATTGGGTTACATGAAACGCTATCAACATTCTGAAAAATAAAGCCAAGTAAATAAAACAAAATAAACTTTTATGTGCTACAACTCGCAAAAGTGTATCCCACTCAGTTTGATTTCCTTAGGGACTTTCATGCAATATTTATACTTACTCAAACTTGACAGATTTCTTTTGATAAGTTTTCACACACTAATTGCTCTGGAAGTGACAGACAGTTTCTGTCCCATTGGCAATTTGTAACAACTGAGTAAACAGATACTTGGAATGCAATATATTAAATAGATTGTGAAACTTCTGGTGCTCAATTGAAAAATACTGAGGCTAGTTGTATTGTGATACTCATTAAAGAAGAAAGGCCTAGCAATGGTTTTTTTGGTTTGCAGCATCCAAATCTATTGGAAATGAACTCTGAAGCTCTCTTAATTGGTTCTTTTTTTTCTGTATCTCTAAGCCAACAACAAATGATGTATGATTGTTATTTTTAAAAGAAGACACCAATCAAGCAATTTTCAAATCCAGGTACTCACTGAACAAATTACCCAAATGATCAATCAGAATTCTCTGGATGGTTGCTCTTTAATTGTTCTTGACACCAATTTATTTCTAGAGCTATATTATGCTTCATTATGTTCTGAGTCATATCCCAGTAGTGGCAAAGATGTCAGTTTTCAAAGATGCCTTTCTTAACCTCAAAGTTTTAAACCTGAAAGGCTCTTCGTCCAACTTTTTCAATTTTACATATCAGGAAACTGAAGTCTAGAGAAACTGTATGAGTGGATCATGATTACACATTTGACAAGTGGCAGGGATGGGACTGTGGGGTAGCCCCAGTATTCAGAAGAGCTGGTTCTGTTAGGAAGCCGTATGTTCCTCTAAAAATGTATTTTGGAGCCAGAAGAAATCAGTTTTCCTTATCTATAAATTGAGGGAGTGGGATTACATGATGTCTCAGTCTCTTTCATCCTTCCATACATTCTATATGTATATCATCAAATCCAATACGCTCATTTGACAAATAAGGAAAGAAAGATCCAAGGAAGCCCAGTAACTTGCTAGGAATCACATGGATAGTTATTGGGAAGGTCAAGAACTAGAACACACACGTGCACACACACACACACTCTCTCTTACTTATTTGATTTAAGCTGTGTTCTATTTTATAGAAAGAAGATATTAGTGTTAAGTCAGGAGACATGGATGGTAGTCTTTGCATTATAACACATTTTGGCTTTAATAAATTATTTTAACATCATGATAGAGTCTCCTTACCTTTAGATAGTTTTATCAATATGTATCCTGCTTTTTACACAGTGTTTGTGAGGTTGAATTTAAACGGATATATAATTCTAAGAAAGTAGATGTGAAAAGTGTATTTTAACTGATCTATTACAAATGAAATGGGTAAAACGAATGTATTCATTGGTTCATTTGTTGGTCAAATATTTACAAAGCATCAGTTGTTTGCAAAAAGCACTGAGCTCAGTGCTGAGATGGAGAGCTGTGCTGGCAAGTGCTGGAGAGCAGTTACGAAGACCGAGTTGGAGTCAGTTAGTGTGCTGAGCAAAGGGAAAAATGGCATAAGTCCATGGAAAGATCTCTGGAATTGGTGTCAAGAGACATGAATTGAGTCTTGGCTTTGGTAATCAGCTGGAAAGTAATTTCTATTCCTCAGTTTTCTCATCTGAAAAATAGGATAATTAAAAGAATACCTTCCCTGCCTAAACCAAGAGTTACACTGATCACCAAACATATTAATGTAAATTCTTAGAGAGTTTCTTGTGGCACTTTTTTTCGACAAAAAATATCTTCTTGTAAATGGATTGATATCTTGTCTTTCTCTGACCTTTGTGAAAGAAAAGTGTTATAAATTGCGAGCAACCCAAAAAATTCCCTAAGAAAGTAAGAATTGTACCAGGAACTGCAAGAACTAAATAGCATTGATGATTGTGCACAATAAACAGGTAGCAGGAGAAGGCAAAAGTGTTTGGTTTCAGAGAAAACCAAAACCACACATGTCATATGAAAGATCTATGAGCTCTCTCAAGAAGAGAGTGACCAGTAGACTTTGGATTCTGAGAGAGGGAGCTTCTGGATGACATTTCTAATTATACTAAGACACAAAATGATAAATATAAAGTCATATGTGAGCTGTCATCCAGTGAACAATGCTTTGGGAAACAAGAGTGGAGGGGCAGTGTCTGAGATGAGCTGAGATCTGAAGGTGTAGAAATGGGAGAGATACTGAACCTCTATTAATTAGAAGACAGACTAATGAATATTTAAACCTATAATGATGGTAATGACCCTTTGCAGCTTAGGTTGTTGAAATCATGACTGTAGCTGTCAGGACCTCTATTACAAATACTCTGTGGTCCAGAGAACTTTGTTTAGACAGGTCCCAAGCAATGAGCAGGACCATCCAGGGTCCAGACACTGTTTTCATTTTTTATTAGTGCTGAGTAGAGCAGGGATGACAGATAAGTGTCACTTGGACCACCAGTCACCACTCCTACATCCATGGCTGACATTTATAATTGACTCTGCCAGACACAGACTGAGAATCATTCTCAATACAGTGTTTCAGGCAATTACCTCCAATCAATTTGTGTTGGCACATAAAGTGAAAGCTTTTCACCGTCTTCGCAGTGCTGATTTTGGAGAAATGAAATGGTGCCCATATGAGGCAAGGATTAGATAAGGCCTAGTACTAAATCTCATCCAACCTTGTGTCAGGTATTTCTAAAAATAAGCCTTCCAGCTAAGAGACTACTCGCTTTGTTCAAGATAGTTTTAGTACATGCTATTTACTCGTTCAGATGTGGCAGTGGAGGTGTGGAAAAGCAAGATGGCAAAAGGTGCATTTTCTGGTCAGGTATACAGTTCTTGAATATGTTCGAGTATGACTTACAATATCTCCCTCTTACATGTAACTTCTTATTTTCTTGCCTCTATTTTTTGGGGGGGGTAAATTGGGCATTTTTCTAGGGTGTAGATTTTCTTTAAGAAATTGTGGGTGGAAGTTATGGAATTTAACTTGAAAGTAATTTAACTCATTGTTTAGGCAATAAGCCAAAAATGAGTATATGACAAAATAGGACATACAACTTATATGATTTTTAAAGGTAAATGGAAAGGCTTCAACAAAATCTTGTACTTGCAGTCAATGGCTTCAGCATATAACTCTGCATTCCCTGTCTCTCCTCTGCTCTCAGAACTGTATCAGTGAGAAGTCTGAGAAATATTGCCTAGATCTGGAGTCAGTAAACTCTGTATCTGCCAAGGGAAGAAGTCATTTTTAAAAAAAATCCAGGAAAGCATCCTTTTTGATAGCATGTTCCGACTGGAGTGGAGGCTGGAAAGTGACAGTGCACAGAACAGACCTTGAGACTGACAAGTGGATGTGTCTTTTATAGTTTCCTTATGTTATGAATCTGAAAATCCAAAGGCAATGAAATGTTGAAGAGATATCTGCACTCTCATGTTTACTGTAGCACTAGTCACAATAGCCAAGATATGGAATCAACCTAAGTGTCCATCAATGGATGAATGAATGAAGAAAATGTGATACATATACACAATGGAATAGTATCTAGCCATAAAAATAATAAAATCCTGTTATTTGCAACAACATGGTTGAACCTGGAGGACATTATGCAAAGCAAAATAAGCCAGGCACAGAAAGACAAACAGTGCATGATCTCTCTCATATATGGAATCACAAAACGTTGAACACATAAAAACAGAGAGTAGGATTGTGATTACCAGAAGCTGGGGAGCAGGGAGGTTGGAGGAATGTTGGTCAAAGAATAAATAATTTCACTCAGACAGAAGGAATAAGTTCAAGAGAGCTCTTGTGCAACATGGTGAGTATAGTTAGTAACAATGTATTCTATTCTTGAAAATTGCTGAGAGTAAATTTTCAAAGTTCTTGCCATAGAAAAAATGGTATGTGAGGTAATGAATATGTTAATGAGCTTGATTTAGCCACTCCATAATGTATACATATTTTAAAATGTTGTATGCCATAAATATATACAATGTTTATTTGTCAATTAAAAATAAATAAAAAAACTCAAAAAATAAATTAAAAACTCAAAATCAAATACATATCTTGATACTGGGCTTTTCTTGTTTTCTTTTTCTTTTCTCTTTTTTTTTTTTTTTTGAGACAGGGTCTCACTCTGTCACTCAGGCTGGAATGCAGGGGTGCAGCCTCCACTACCTGGGTTCAAGTGATTCTCCCACTTCGGCCTCCTGAGTAACTGGGACTACAGGCGTGCACCACCATGCCTGGCTAATTTTTCTATTTTTTGGTAGAGACAGGGTTTCACCATGTTGGCCAAGCTGGTCATGAACAACTGACCTCAAATGATCCCCCATCATGGCCTCCCACAGTACTGGGATTACAGGTGTGAGCCACTGCGCCTGGCCTTGATATTGGGCTTTTCTTGAAACAAACATAGTCCTCAAATATCAGTCCACAAAAGCAATCTGAGTTATACAACACAATGTCCACTATAACAAGTGGTTCTCAAATTTGAGTATGCTTCACAATCACTAGAAAGGCTTGTTATAACACAAAAGGCTGGATCTCACTCTTGGAGTTTCTTATTCTGGAGGTGGAATAGGGAAGGATAAGAATTGCAAGTTTCTAGGTGCTGCTGATGGTGTTGGCCTGAAGTCCATACTCTGAGAAAACACTGTTTTAAAAGATTTGACTACATTAGGCTCTCATTCCATCAGGCAAATGATTGCCAAAGGTGAATAGCAGCTTCCCACAGAGGAACAGGCACTCAGTCTCCAGTTTTCCATAGCCTCTACCCATTCCCTACTCCATATTCCAGTCCTATATGAATCTGTAGGCAATTTAGGTTGTGGTCCCTGCTCTAGGATACAGACACAAAGACAAATAAATGGAATTGACCCTTAGTTGTATACTTTTGTTGGTATGAAAATGGTACTGAAGAAAACAAATATAAGCTAATCTCAGTATTTTGATGCGATAAAAGTGGGGTGCTGAAACCATACAGAACTGACATTAGACCCTTGTCTGATTGTGATAAAGAATGGCCCAGACTAGCCTGGGCAACATAGTAAGACCACATCTCTACAAAAATACAAAGTTAGCTGGATATGGTGGTTCACACCTGTAATCCCAGCTACTCAGGAGTTTGGAGAGACTGAGATGGGAGGATCGCTTGAGCCCAGGAGGTCAAGGCTGCAGTGAGTCATAATCGCACCACCATACTCCAGCCTGGCCAACACAGCAAGACTATGTCTCAAAAAAACAAAACAAAAAATAGATGGCCCAGTCTGTTCAGTGTGGTCAAACCATCAAACCAGTAAAGCCATGGCAGAGAGATGCAGCAGCAGCGGACTATGATGGGCAGATGGAAACACTGTTCATGGGGGATAAAGAATGTTTCTTTCAACTATTTGTTAAAAATTTGGTATTTTAAGAAATCAAAGGTATCACCATATTTTACAAAGAGCTCAAACACACAAAGTTCATTTTAAAAGTGTTAATCCCTTGAAGCATGAATACCCTTTGATAGCCGAGTATAAAATACTTTCAGATAATGTAGAAAGCACATAAAAGCTAAAGAGACAACTATCAAAGTTCATGCCCAGTTTCAGAGACAGTATGGCTTTTTCTCAAGTGGCAGGAGAATAGAAAAAATCAGATGATACAACTCTTTCAGCTCCACACTTATACACGCTTCATACAAGCCCTGTGGGTTGATTCCAGATTCTCTCTAGGAAGGAGTGTAGGTCCCATTGCTGGGGAGAAAATCAGCATCCAGGTCCTGTGGATTTGAATTCCATAGAGGTTTTTTGTCTCACCGTTATCTGTCACTGGCCTAAGAACATCCTGCTGTTCTGTCCATATCAGGTTCAGGGTCACTCAAGGCCAACCCACACAACGCTGCCAGATTAATCCTACCAAAGGGCAACTTTGAATCATGTCCCTCTTTCCCACACAAATCCTCTGTGAGTTCCACTGCCTCCTGGATTAAGTAAAATGCATCCAGCTCACATTCAAATCCTTCCATAACAGGACCCCAAGTTATTTAGTTTTAGCTTTCTACTCTTTACTCTTTGTTAACGTATACTCTGGGGGAGGATCCCTCAAGCTAGGAGCTGCAAAACTTTAGAGAGGTTAAGGAGGGGCATCTTTGATTAATGGATTCACACAGTACATAGTATTCCTGCAGGGGTCACTTTTAGATGCAAAGAGAAGACACAGTGGGAGGGTTGTGCCCATCCATCTGGGCTTTAAGCAGAGAGCTCTGTTTTTGAAATTTGCACTTCCCCACAAAATTGTATTTTAAGAAAGGTTTATACTGCTAAGAAGGGTTGCTTAAGGTAAAATGGAAAAATAGTCACTGATCCCCTTGTGTGCCGGGTTCTTTTCAGTCCCTCTGACAAGGCTTGTGCACTCTCTTCTCAGGACATGTTTCCCCACTTTTACTTAGCCACTATCTTTTGCAAAGAGCCATTTCCTGACCAGGAAAATTACATGTGGTCTCTCCTCAACAACAGAATAAGTGTTTGGTTTTTTTTTGCCTCATAGCAACCAGCACATTATTTCACACATGAAATTTGTTTTTATGTATTAGAATAGTTCAGTTGCTCATCTCTTCTCCATCTTCCAGGCTTGAATACTGCTTGTGGACAAGAATACATATGGCCAGAGAACATACACTTTACTTTTGTGAAATCAACTTAGTAAGCGTTAGTTGAATCGAAGTGGAATTCCAAATGCCAGAAGTTTCCCGGAGCAACAGTATTATTGCTGAACTCCAGGCCCAAAGTGTTAGCTGAGAAAGAATGCGCCTGTAAATAAGAAAGTACATTTCTTTCATCAGACCATTGATGGTAAATCAAATTCACCGAAATCAGAGGAGGGAAAAAAATAACAATAACAACAAAAAATCCTCGGACTATCAAAATACGTATTTTAAATCGGAATGCATGAGCTCCTTTCCTTAAAAATCCTTCCCTTTCCATTTATTTCTGACTCTCTGGTGCAGTTTTGCTGAGTTTACTAAGTGGCAGAAAGAAAATACAACAGATTAGCCAAGAGAGAGAAGGACTCAGTAAAGGCAGGAAGGAAAGGATGTAGCAGTGAAGTTAGTCCACCTGATGTGACTTACACTAAATGACAGATGTTGATGAAAACTAGAGTTACCAGATGACACGCGTGTGACCCGGCCACTGGTCAGATCACAGTTACTCAAAGGTGACAGGAACACCTGGACTGAATAAGACATCTCCATGCACAAGGAAAATTAAACTGGATCCAGTGAGCAAGATATTTTCGTTTACCTTCAGTAAGCCTCCATCTTATAAGTACATCAGCAGAACCACAACTTTCCTACTTCTTTACATTTTCAAAACACTTGT
Organism: Mandrillus leucophaeus; assembly: GCF_000951045.1. Classification (NCBI taxonomy): domain Eukaryota; kingdom Metazoa; phylum Chordata; class Mammalia; order Primates; family Cercopithecidae; genus Mandrillus; species Mandrillus leucophaeus. The sequence goes on along the minus strand of NW_012105642.1, from coordinate 1,541,169 downwards.
ATATCCATTATCTCATTTGATGCCTCTGACAATTTTTACAAATAAGTAGAATAAGGATTAGTTCCATGGGAGAGACAGGAAAAGTGAGATACAGAAAATGACATAAGCTATTCCAAGACCACACAGACTATCAGTGGAATTAGGTTTGGGATTAAAACAGACATCTCTTGAGACCATGACAAAGAATTCTTTTCCTATGCCAGGAACCACTGCAACAGAAACCTTCAGCTTAACTAAGTCAATGACATGGCAGTCCAGCAGTGATTACCCTGACTGATGTGCCAGCCCTATGGTTGAGGCAGACTATGGTAGGGATCTGGACAACCTTGTTTTCTTTTGTATGCCACAGTATCTAACCCCATAGTGACATTCAAGAGTACTCAGAATTTCAGGGAACTAGGTGACCAGTTAAATCCTGAGATATCAGTCTTGTACGTGTCACTTGTAGCATCAGCACTTAAAGATATTTCCTAGGAAAATTTTGACTGGACAAATCATAATTAATAGAAATACTGCTTTTTCTCACAGCATAATAAAAATCTGTCTTATTACTTTAAGCTAAGCAAATTCTGTGAAGAAAGAAAAAAGAGGATTCAATATGGGAACTAAAATGGATTCTCAGGAATAATGAAAAAATGCTGAATGGTGGAAAATGTCAATTTAACTTTAATTATTTACCTTTTTTAAGGCTTCAAGCAGTAATATGACTAACTGAGCAAGCTTTCAAGTAATATAATCAACGCCCACACAAGTTAACAATACACAGCCTTTTCACCAGATTATTAAACAAGTCCACATTCTCCTTAATTAAAGTTGTGATCTAAAATTTAGACAACTGACATTTAAATCATGAGCACAAATTAACCCTTAATCAAATGTGCTAAGAAAATACCAATTTTCGGCCGGGCGCAGTGGCTCATGCTTGTAATGCCAGCACTTTGGGAGGCAGAGGCAGGCGGATCACCCGAGCTCAGGAGATCGAGACCAGCCTGGCCAACATGGAAAAACCCCATCTCTACTAAAAATACAAACAACTAATCAGACGTAGTGGCAGGCGCCTGTAATCCCAACTACTTGGGAGGCTGAGGCAGGAGAATCACTTGAGTCCGGGAGGCGGAGTTTGCAATGAGCCGAGATTGCGCCACCACACTCCAGCCTTGGCAACAAAAGTAAAACTCCATCTCAAGAAAAAAAAAAAAAAAAAAAAAAAAAAAAAAAAAAAAAAAAAGAAAAAGAAAAAAAATAAAATGCCAGTTTTCATTATGGCCCAAGATGCTTTCCCGCTTCCCCACGTCTTGCTAATGCTCCTGTGAAACCAATAACAAAAGCATTTGGTCTGTTTGTCTATAAAGAATGGAACTATCCTTCTCAAAATAAAGGTATTTTCTTCTTTTATCTGGAGCTTTAAAAACAAAAAAGACCATCACTGATTGCAATGGTCCGGTTCAGGCTTGAGGTACAGTGGAGAGGACCAGATGAAAGATTAATCATCCATGAGTTTGGCTTTATTGCCAGGTTTTCCAGAAAGGCACTTTCCATCTTAGCAATGCTTCATCAGTTGGTTTTTGGGGCGTGGCAGTCATCATTCCTCCAAGGCCAGCATAGAGATGGGAGTGAGTCACAGGAGACCAATCATATCACTTAATCTCACAGGACACAGTGATTGGTTCAGTAAGGATCACATGACTTAAATCAGCCAATCAGAGATTTTTAAAATTCAAACTGAACAAACGGGTCTTTTTTCCTCTGGTTTTAAGACTCCAAAACAGAAAGCACAAAGGGCCCATGCTCATGTCTAATATACTTTTGACAAGTTGGTCAGCGAGAAGAAACTAGGACTCAGAGTTGACTGAAAAGTGAGTACAAGTGGTGGCTGAATTCCTCAAGAAAATTTACTCAGAAGAAATATTCTATTCAGGTAATATGCTTTAAAAAAGAAAAACAAAAAACAACAATAAATTAGGCCAGGCGCAGTAGCTCATGCTTGTAGTCCTAGCACTTTGGGAGGCCGAGGTGGGAGGATCACAAGGTCAGGAGTTCAAGACCAGGCTGGCCAATATGGTGAAACTCCATCTCTACTAAAAATACAAAAATTAGCTGGGCGTGGTGGCGGGCACCTGTAGTCTCAGCTACTCGGGAGGCTGAGGCAGGAGAATTGCTTGAACCTGGGAGGCGGAGGTTGCAGTGAGCTGAGATTGCACCATTGCACTCCAGCCTGGGCGACAGAGTGAGACTCCGTCTCAAAAAAAAAACCAAAAAAACAATAAATTCATTTTATAAAAAACTTCCTAGTGGATGCTCTTTTTTTTTTTTGTCCTCTGCGATCAAAAGTATCTGAAAAATTTCTTAATATAATATAAACCCTTGTCATTTCTTTTTCTCCTTAGAGACTTATTTTACCTTCCTTCCTCTATTTACTAATGGCCTCTTCTTACCATTGTTCCTAAGCCCCCCTTGAAAAATACTTGTATACTAATTTCCTATCCATCTGCTACCACTTAAAATAGTTCCTGGTAAAAGCTGGTTCTCAGAAATGGTGGATTCTTCCCAATGACTCTTGTAATTCTTTGAAGACAATAACACAAAGACTTGAAGAAAAAAGTTAGCTTCAAGAAAAATTAAAGGAAAAAAGTGGGCATCTGATGATCACCGCTCTTTATGGAACATCTAGGCAAGGCCATGCTTTGTTCTATTTTAAAATAAATATCTTTACCTTGGGTGTGTTAAGTATTATTTATAACTGGTCAAGTAGCTACTCTAGAACTTGAGGTTAGACATACATGGTCTTGAAACCTTGGTTTACCACTACTTTGTGAGCATGGAAAGTTACTTAACATACCTAGGACTCAATTTTCTCATCTGAAAAATGGAGATAATAGTAACACACCGTAGGATGGTTGGGGGATCAGATGCAATACTGTAGGCAAATTGCTAATTATAGTCAGCACAGTGTTGAGCACATGCTAGCACTCAATAAATGTTAATGTTTATTATTATTATTGTTGATAAGGCAGAGATGGTGAATGGAATCATTTGATGACTTACATCTTCCTTCAAATTCATTCTGAAGACCTATTTTAAATCATCATCTACTTAATATTATCAGACCAGGTCAGAATTTATAATGAATAAAGGTACCATAATATCTTATCATAGACAGTATTTTATTTTCCTAAAATTATTTTCATGTATGTTACTTCATTTGACTCATCTCTTGGAGGTAATAATCCTGCTTTCCAGAAAAGAAAATGAGGAACAGAGAGAAAAAGTGACTCATTAAAACTTAGCATTAAACAAAGCCAGGACAGAAAATTAAATCTTGCCATCATTTATATAGTGTTAGTATGCTTATTATGCTAACAAATAGAAGTAGCAAAAATTATAAAATTAATATGCTCTCTCACTTTCAAAAAACTGAGATCTGGGAAGAAACTGGGAATGCAGCCATGAGGTGGAGTGTGGCCTGGTAATAATAAACAAATGCTGTAATTGAGAAACTTAGCAGTTAAATTTTGCTTAGAGTTCATGTATTACAGATTATAGCTGAAAGCATCCTAGGAAAAAATCTGTTCAATTCTTCTTTATCAGAAGCAGAGAGAACTTTCTAAAGAAGGATTCAATACTTTCTTGTTTTATTATTTTTTCTTCTTTTTTTTTACTTAGTAAGTGATTAGCGCAGTACTAAAACCTATCACCCTAGATTTTTACCTACTGATTTTTTCTTTATTGTAAAAGGCAGTGGAAAAGGCAGTAGGTAAGTAGGTATCTTCTGTCTAACTCGGTGATCTTGGCCAAATCACTTCATCTCTCTAAACCTCAGTTTTCTCACATGTAAAGAAAGGATAACAACCCCACCTTAGAGCTTGATGACCAAATGAGACTATGCATGTAAGAACACTTTGTAAACAATAAAACGCCAAGCAAAGGTGAGAAATCATTAACAGACAGGGATTGCAAATAGAGTCCACTACAGAGCCCTGCCTAATTGGTATTGGCTATCCAGGTGCTGTGTTAGGGTTTTGAGAATGCCAGAGACTCAGAGGAAAAAGGAGTTTGAATTGATCTATGACAACTGCCATGAGAGCAAGACAGAGTACTGGAGACATGTGTGGCCAATATTTAGGCCGCTGCTCTGCATAAGTGAGTAGTGGTTTTAGGATAAGGAGAGGACAATGCCTGGAGAGGCATGTGATCAGAGGCATAGTGTTTCACTTCTGTGCTCCTACAAAATGCAAAAGGCTGTCAAATGGGTATCAAAACTGCAAACTAACATCCATGAGAGATGGATTAAGATGATTATAGCATAAAAATTTACACTTGCAACCATATCTTTGCCATAGAAAATGCTCCCTTTACGTGGATGTAAATAAATGTTAATTATCCCTCTGTAATAGTGGCAAAACAATACAAAACTGATGTTCTTAACAAATACATTGTACCCACCTTCGATTTCTAGCTTTTTGTCTGTCACTTTAAATTGGCAAACTGTTTGACAGATGTTCAATAATTGACACAGCTTATCTTCCTTTCTCAGGCTCCCTTCCTACTCAATTGCCAGCATTTCTAGTTGCTACAGCAACTGTAAACATTAATGATTATTCCAACACATCAAGGAGATTGAAACACATTCTTAAGTTAAAAGTTCCCCCAGGGGGAAAAAAAAATCCATCTCTGGCAAGATGGAAAATATAATATGATTTAAATTCCCTGGTTATTGTATTTATTACTGATAAATACACAAATCTATTTCTACAGGTTCGCATAGGTAATGACTTCTCTCTCCCATCTGACTAACAAAAAGAGTGATGGGAAATTGAGAAACTCTGTTTTCTCCAGTGTAAGGGAGGAAGAATTCATCTAGATAAATGATAAATAAGGAAACCTGTGGGGGAGTTTTGAAAGCAACCTCTTGAAGTCACATGGTACAGAACATTGTTTCACATGATCTGGGTGCAAGCTGAAGTCCTTTCACGTAAAGTCTCAGTGGCTTCAAGAGTAAAATTGGGGTGATGGTATCTGTCCTAACCATGTGTGTCACCTTAAACTGAAAAACATGACAAAAAAAAAAAATACATGAGATCATTACTGTCATTTGTTAAAAAGTGAACAGTCTATCCTTGGAAAGAAACTGGAAATAAGTAGTAAGATCTGGAAAATAGCTGTGTTCTGTTTACCATGCTACTGTAGAACATTTAAAAAGTGATTGCTGGCCAGGCGCGGAGGCTCACGCCTGTAATCCTAGCACTTTGGGAGGCTGAGGTGCGTGAATCATGAGGTCAGGAGTTCTAGACCAGCCTGGCCAACATGGTGAAACCCGGTCTCTACTAAAAATACAAAAATTAGCTGGGCGTGGTGGAGCGCGCCTGTAATCCCAGCTATTTGGGAAGCTGAGGCAGGAGAATCGCTTGAACTTGGGAGGCAGAGCTTGCAGTGAGCTGAGATTGCACCACTGCACTCCAGTCTGGGCCACAGAGCAAGACTCTTGTCTCAGGAAAAAAAAAAAAAAAAGTGATGGCTAACATTCAAAAATGGAAAAATTTCACATAAGATTTCACACATATGGCTTCTCATGAGAAACCATGAGACCAGGCACTACTGAACCTGTATTTCTTCAAGGCAATAACTGGTCTGAGATGAGCAGTGACTGGCCTGTTTAAAGGAAGCATGTGGATCTCCACCTGACTCACATTATCTTATTCATTTACATTCTTACCTGCCTGGCTGGCCATAGAAGACAACAGAGTTTGTGAATTCTGGCTGAACCCTTTTCATATATCACATGCATTTCTAAGGCAAATCTTCCTGACGTCCATCAATCCCAACCTTATTTTATCCCTTGATCTTCTTTTGTAAAGTAGGGGACAGCCAATGTTTGTGCACAACTTCAGTGGACAAGTGCTGGACAAGTACTTCTTTGTTCTACTTTGTACTTTGTACAAATTAGTACAAGTACTACTTTGTCTACAAGTGGACAAGTACTTCTTTCTGCTCCCATCAGTGATTGCCCAGCCGTTGAGGTCCAATGACTCACTAAGGGAAGCTTAAATGGAAAGCAAAACTTCAGAAGTCACCAAAATCTTGTTTTCCTTAATGCCTAAGGTTTTCCCATTCTTCTTTAAAAAAAAATTAGTGTGGCAAAATATATATAAGAGTTTACCATTTTAATAATTTTTGAGAGCACAGTTCAGTGCCACTACATCCATTCACAATGTTGTGCAACAATCACCATTATTCATATCCAGAACTTTTTCATAAACCCAAACTGAAACTCTGTATCCATTCTGCCAGGTTTTAAATTACTCATTCAACAAAGGCTTCATGTGGGCCTATTAGGTACAGGCATTCTTCTTGGCACTAGGGACATAGTGGGATGTATTCACTGTTTTAGGAGAATCAAGTTTCTTGAATCCTGCTCATGATTCCAGGACAGTGGATCTTGTTGTGCATGGTATACACCTCTTACATCTAGAAATAACTCTTCAGGATGAGATCCTGGGGTGCAACCCTACTTTACAATAAGATGACAAGTAGACATCATTTGTTTTTGGTGTCTAGCTTCCTGACCTGGTAACCTCATTCTAATCCATTTTAAAATCAGGAATCATTTCTCCCCGACTCTTAGTAGATGCTATACAAGTGAGGCTAATCTGCATTCTGGCTCCAGGAATAGACTTATGTCTTATGGCTGCCCAATCAGCATTTTCTATCCAGCACCACCCTCATATCCTCCATTCACCATAATTGGTTTCAGAGTGGGCATATAACTAAAGTTAGCATATAAAGGCCAATTTTGAAGCTTTTGCTAAAATTACTGGAAATGAAGCATTTTCTCCTTTCTGCTGAGCTACCTTGCAGTGAGAGGCAGCTTGTGCAAGGCAAAGCCAAGAGATGGATAGAGAGATCCTAACACTATCATTTGGGAACTAAAATCTAGTTGTAGTTAACAAGACTTTTATGCCAATAAATCCCCATATTTATTTAAGCTCCTTTGAATTGGATTTTGGCACCTGCAACCAAAGGAATTCCAATTAACAGAACACTTAAACAACAGACATAGTATTGAAGAGTATTACATAACTTTTTTCTTTTGAGATGGAGTCTCGCTCTGTCGCCCAGGCTGGAGTGCAGTGGCGC
>NW_012105642.1:1532640-1533500 GCF_000951045.1 Mandrillus leucophaeus | reverse complement strand
ATAGTATTGAAGAGTATTACATAACTTTTTTCTTTTGAGATGGAGTCTCGCTCTGTCGCCCAGGCTGGAGTGCAGTGGCGCGATCTGGGCTCACTGCAGCCTCGACCTCCTGGGTTCAGGCAGTCCTCCTGTCTCAGCCTCCCGAAGTGTTGGGATTACAGGTGTCAGCACTGTGCCCAACCCTGTGCTAGTATTTTAGATACAATGCCACATTTGCCAATTGTTAGTTGTGTGGTTGTGGGCAAATCACTTCAACTCTCTGAGTTGTTCTGGGAATCAAGTAGGCCCTGGTAGGAGCATGTGGGCAGCGAAGACAGGCAGACGGCATTCCCTAAGAGTATCTTTATAGATGATCTCTTCTGATGCATGGTGGTAGAAATTCAGGAGAGGAGCAAAGGGTGGGATAAGGGAAAGTGTTTCTCAATAAAAGCTCTGAGCACGAGTATTCAATATTCACCTGATATTTACTAGGCAGTCATGTGTCAGTACACTGTGAGTTTGCACAGGATATACAAAGCAGGCAGTAAACCACAAATAGCCTGGTTATCCTGTAAAGAAGGATATGTGGCTGTAGCAGGGCCAGGGCTAAGGTCTGCACAAAGTTATATTCAGGCAGCGCCAAAAACACAGAGCTATCACCTCCTGATGTGTCATCTTCAGTTGTAAAGGACAAGATACATATAATTTTAGCATTCTTGCAACACTTCAGATCACAAATTGCTTGGTGAACATTGATTAGTTGACCCTCTTTGATGATGCCTGACCCTAGAAGCACTTATTTAGCTTGTGGCAGGCGTTTGAACTTTTTTTTTTGCTCTTCATAAGCTCTGCATTCTGGCTCCAGGAATAGACTTATGTCT
>NW_012105642.1:1521214-1532294 GCF_000951045.1 Mandrillus leucophaeus | reverse complement strand
TATATTTATTTATTTATTTATTTATTTATTTATTTATTTATTTATTTTGAGACCGAGTTTCACTCTTGTTTCCCAGGCTGGAGTACGGTGGTATGATCTTGGCTCACCGCAACCTCCACCTCTTGGGTTCAAGCAATACTCCTGCCTCAGCCTTCCTGAGTAGCTGGGATTACAGGCATGCACCATAACACCGGGCTAATTTTGTATTTTTAGTAGAGATGGGGTTTCCCCATGTTGGTCAGGGCAGTCTCGAACTCCCAACCTCAGGTGATCGGCCTGCCTCGGCCTCCCTAGTAATAATCTCTAAGTAAAAGTGGCATAAACTGGTTTGGGAATAAAAACCAGTTATTCTTGGCAGTGTACAACTCAACAGCTAGGAACAGAGGGGTTCAAATTTACTTGAGAATAGCAATATTTTCAAATGTGTGCCATTGAATACTGTTTTAGTCCAACATACAGAGGCATACCTGATAAAAATCATGTGGACAAATACGTTGGGGAGATAACCAGTGTTTTAATCTGTTCTCACACTGCTAATAAAGACATACCTGAGACTGGGTAATTTATAAAGGAAAGAGGTTTAATTGACTCAGCATTCTGCATGGCTGGGGACGCCTCAGGAAACTTGCAATCATGGTGGTAGGGGAAGCAAACATGTCCTTCTTCACATGGTGGCAGGAAGGGCAATGAAAGTGAAGGAGGGGTAAAGCCCCTTATAAAACCATCAGGTCTCATGAGAATTCACTCACTATCATGAGAACAGCATGACAGCAACTGCCCCTATGATTTAATTACCTCCTACCAGGTTTCTCCCACGACATGTGGGGATTATGGGAAAAACAATTCAAGATGAGATTTGGCTGGGAACACAGCCAAATCATATCAACTGGGTTGAAAACGTTGGGCAGATTTCTTTACTACAGGATTTCTCCAAATCTTATTAGCATTGTAAAATCTCCAAGAGGAGAATCTAATATTCAGCATTTCCCAGATCTATTTAATCAAGGACCTGCTCCCACACTCTTTTAAGGAATAAGGGTTGATTACTGAAGACAAAAATGACATCTCTATGATCACACTGTCATAATAATTCATATGCCATTAATTAAAATATCTGATTAGCTCAGCTGCCTTTAGTTGACATCTATTTTGAAAAAGCCAAGTTATGAAAGATCTAAATGAGATGTATAGGAGAAGAGGTTTGAAAAGGTATTATAGCATCAAGGCTAACAGCATGAACCTTGAGGAAGGCAAATCTTAGTTCTCTGAAAACAGCTCAAAATATGTCATTAACTCTCTGTGAGCATCATATGTAGAATGGGTATACTGACTGTACTTTACTTCCAGGATTGACCTGAGTATTTTACCTCTTTTGCTGTTCTCAACATGTCTGTAATGAAACTGCAATCCCTACTTTTGAAAACTGTTTTCAAACCATGTGAAAAATGCGCTTGTCTTACACTTTTGGGACCTAGAATTAGTTGGTAATTTGAAAAGTTGCTAGAAGTGGGAAACCATAAAGAAATGCCATATGTATGTCATAAACATTTTATGAAATTTATAACATATAGTTTATATATTTATATATAATTTATTTTTATTTACTAATAAAGTGATTTATTTTTAGACAATTTATTGTCAATAATTTCATGTAATAACAATGTAACTCTTACCTTTTATTTATTTTTAAAGTTGACAGTGGACTAGGGTTGTTATTTTCACATAAGCTACATTCATCACGCAATGACAACTCTCATTTACGGTTTTGGTTTCCTCATAAAAGACTTGTGATAAGATCTGGGTACAGAATTATACTAAAGTATGATTTATAATTGTCTTTTATTTAAAAATAAACTTGTATAATTGCCCATAGAACCTTTAATTTTTTTATTGACTTGTTTTTCTTGAGCCTTCTCCAAAGGACTGCATGTAGTTTTTGTGGAAATGACAGCTCTTGCCTTTTGAATTTTTATTTCATTAGTTTATATAATATTTAAAGTTTATAATTATAAGTAAAACTGGCATAAACCGGTTTGGGAATAAAAACAACTCATTCTTGGCAGCGTCCAACTCAACAACTAGGAACAGAGTGTTCCAAATTTACCTGAGAGTAACCTACCAGCCATGAACCTTCAGCTTGCCACAGGCAACAGTCATTATGCATTACGGAAGGAATGAAGAGACTGTTTATCCAGAAAGTTAGTTAAGGGGAGGTGGGTTGAGAGAGCCTCTATAGTGCTTTAAAAGAAGCCATATTCTGCTTTACTGTCCCTTAAATAGACTCTTGCTGATTAGACCATACAGTCTCTGCATATGCTTCCGATACAGGCATTGTTTGTTGACTTCTAATTGTAGTTGATTCCATTAGGAGAGAGTAATGGTGGGATTTTGCGGGCATGATGGCAGATCAATACAGACAGATAAGGGGAAAGAGATCATTTTTGTAAGTGTCCCTCAGTTACATAATATGGGTAATTTCCCAGTCCATGTGAAACAGGACATTTCAAACTTTTCCACCCAGGCGTCCTTACTGGAATAGCTGAGTGAACACACACTTCTGAAGGGTCAGAAGCAAACACCAAAGCAGCCTACTGCAAGCCTTGAGTCTATATTACATGTTCATTCTACTTCTGAATTCTACTGCATAATATATCTATGGTGACCTTAACATAAAATGCTTTAAATTACAACCGTGAAATTCCGCAAACCTGCCGATAAATACAATTCTCAGAAAGGAGTATTATGTCACATAGTGCTACATGCTATTAAGAACAAAGCAGTGAAAGAGATGGAGAAGGATGGTGAGTACTATTTGAGAAATATCAGGAAGGGGCAGAAATGAGCAGAGATTTGAAATGAAAGAAGGTTGCAAGCCATGAGGTATCTGGAGGACCCACATTCAAGGCATGGGAGCAACAGTCACAAAGGCCCCATCGCTAGTAGGAATGTGTTTCATGTCTTTGAGAAACAGTATATGGAAGAGAAGCATGGGGGTTGTGGGGACATAATGACTGACAGATGGCCAGAGGCCGGTTTATGGGGGCTTCTGGCCAAGGTGAGAGGTTTGGAATTTTCTGAATGAAAAGTAAAGTCTTTAGAGGGCTTTTGGCCAGGGAGAAATGTGAATGACTTATACTTAAAAGAGTCACTGTATTAGGCCTTTCCTGTATTGCTATAAAGAAATACCTGAGACTGGGTAATTTATAAGAAAAGTAGTTTAATTGGCTCATGGTTCTGCAAACCGTACAGGAAACACAGTGCCGGTATCGGCTTCTGGGGAGGCCTCAGGAAGCTTTTACTAAGGTGGAAGGTGAAGCAGAAGTGGGCAGTTCACATGGTGAAAAGCAGAAGCAAGAGATGGGCGGTAGGCACTGCATACTTTTAAACAACCAGATTTCACGAGAACTCACTCACTGTTGTGAGGACAGCACTGAGCCATGAAGCATCCACTCCCATGATCCAATCACCTCCCACCAGGTCCCACCTCCAACACTGGGGGTTACAATTAAACATGAGATTTGGGCAGTGACAAATATTCACTCTATCCATCACCCTGGCTTTTATGTAACAAAAAGCCGGAGAGACAGGAATAGAAGGAGGGACACCAGTTAGGAAGCTCTTGTGATCAAGCCACTTACGATGGAGTTTGGACTAGGGTTGCAATGGTTGAAGGTAGGGAGAGTTGGTTTGATGCAGGGTATATTTTGAAGGCACAGTGGTCAGGATTTGCAAACAGATTGAATGGTGGCATAGAAATAAATAAATAAGGACTATCCCCCAAATTTCAGTCTCGAGCCACTGGATGAATGGAAGTGCCCTTTCCTGTGACTGGGAAAACTATAGGAGAATAAGATTTAGGAAGAAGATCGAATGCTCAGGTTTAGTCATATTACCTTTGAGATGCCTATTAGACAACCACATGAGAAGATGAGCAGGAAATGGATATGTAAGTCAAGTATTTAGGAGGGAGAGGGGCTGAGATTGACATTTATAAAATATCAGTATAAAGATGGCATCTGAAGCCATTGGACTGGATGAAATCACTAGGGAGCAAGTATACAGAGATATAAAGGCCTGGGTCTTGAGCCTGAGGACACTTACAATTTAAGAATATGGGTAGATGACAGAGAAATGAGAAGCCAGCAAAGGAGAAGAAAATGGAAATCCAGGGATTTAAAGGGGGTACCAAGAGAGTTATAGCCAAAAGCCACAAGAAGAAAGTATTTGAGAAGTTTAGAGAGAGCAGCTGTATTGAATGCTTCTGATAGATCAAATACTATGAGAACTAAGAATTTATCAGCCTTAGTATTGTGGCCATCACTGAAGATAGCCATTTTTGTGCAATTCTGGGGAAAAGTCCTAATGGACTGAGGGTAAGAGTCAGTGAAAGAGAAGATGTAGAGATGACTCTTTGGTGCAGTTTTGCCATAAGAGGAGCATAGAAATTGAGCAATGGGGTCAAGGGAGTTTCTTACTAGTTTAAAGCAGGAGATGTTGCCGCATTGTTCGAATGCAGGTAGGAATGATGTAGCAGCAAAGGAAAATTTATCTAATGCAGGAGAGAGGAGTAAAACAATAGCTAGAGTGAAGTTCTTGAGTGGGTGAGAGGGAATGCAATCCAGTGCCCAAGTGGATGGGGTTTATCTTAGATTGGAGCCCTGGAAGATTTTGTGTTTGGGTTCAGTGGGAAACACAAAGAATCCACCACCACAGCTACTGCCCAAGATAAAGACACCAACATCTCTTAAATTTGGATTATTGCAGCATCTATTTCATGGTTATCTTCACACAGCCCTGTTCTGCTGCAACCCATAACCTGCACTCTTAAAATAAAAATAAAAGAGTGATATATAAGCTCAATTCCTAGAAGAAGACCTCATGGTTTTCCATTGCCCTTATGTTGAAGAACATACTCTTTAAAGTGGCTTCAACAATGCTCAGTAAGAATATTTTAAATAGTGATGAAGGCTCAATACTTTCTTTTCAATAACATATTCTTGAAAAAAAATGGGGGCAGCTAGCTTCTTTACTTATTTATTTCTAGTTTCAATCTGTTTTAAAATCATATATTTCAATGTGACCTAATTAATCCTTTAACAGTCAGCTTTCAACAACTTTGATCAGCTTCTTACTGTGATATAAAAGATTAGATCCTACTCCTAGAACTAAATCACTTACTAGCCATTTCCTTGGTGAAATGTTTAATATTGTGGTGAATGGAGGAATAATACAATTCTTGAAAATGATCATGTTATCATGAGTGAAATGTATTTTTAATAACTTCAAGGCACAGCTACTTTCAACTTAGTCCTTTCTATTCCTTACAGATTATACTTCTACTATATAACAAAGAGTCTCTGACCCACAAAACATTAAAAGCTTTGTTCACAAACGGTTGAGGAAATAACCAAATCCCCAAGCCAATGGCCAAATATAGTTTGAGGGTTGGAGCCAGATTGGGAATAATAAATTAATCTCTTTGTTGATGGCTACAAATGGAACCCTTGACTCGGTCTTCATAACTCTGTAGATAATTATAGTGATAATATTAAAATAAAAATAATCCTAATCCTCTTTTATTTGTAAATGTGCCACACTATCTTTTCTCGGATGTGATGGTAGCGTTGGAAAAATAAAGATATATGAGTGATTGTAGGATATAATAATGTCACAATATGAGGCAATTTCAATGAGGGTTGTAGTAACTCTAACTACATTGGAAACTTTGCACTATATATTAACACATCTGAAAAACTGGGTTAAAAGTTAAAATCCACCCAGATGTAACTCTTTTGATCCAACTTATTTGGGCAATGCAAACAAAGGCAGATATTTTGACTTAAATGCTGTGAGAGTTAGCATTAACCGTCATATTATCTTCACCAAGAAATCTAGTCCAATGACGAGACTGGTATCAGTCATCTATGATTCTGAAAGATCCTTGAGTTTTTTCCTCACTCTTTGGTTTCATATGATAATGCAGAATAGAGAAGGAGAAAAGCTGATGGAAGAGAAACAAGTACCCTGGCACTGAGCACAGAAACAGAAACCCTGGCACTTTAGCAATTAGAAAAGAGTAACAGTGTCATAGAAATCGCTTTTCAGTTGACCTTATGCAAGCCTTTCACTTAACACAGGGAGGTCACACAGAAAAGTGCTAGAATACTATTAATAGAACCCAGGTCTTCTGTTCTCTGGTCCAGTATTCTTACTCCAGTAGTCTCGCTTAAAAATTGGGAGACTAAACATTTACAAAAATCTAGTCTTCTAACTTTTCTAAAAGAAGGAAGAAGGTGGGAGAGAAGGAGAAAGAAGGGGAGAAGGGGAAGGAGGAAGAAAGAAAAAGAAAAGATCTGAGTTTATACTCCCATGTTACAATAGTGGGTAAAGGGTTAAAATTCTTCCTCTCTATGGACAACTTTATCTTGGGTTAACTTTCTGGCTTTGTTACCCTGGAAACCTGGTAAGGTGAAATGTCAGCCACATAAGCAGGCTATGTTGTTATGATAAGAATGACCCGGGATTGGTAAGCTGAATCTGGCTGGAAGGACTGCAAATGAACACATCTGATGAGAAGTTATTGGGTTGGGCTTCCCTGAGTGTGGTGACACATAGTGAGGAGGCTTGACCCTCCTCCTGGGGATTTTGGAAGCTGTGCCTATAGAAACCTTACAAGAGATCTTGGTTCCTATTTAAGACATAGACCTTCTAAATCAGGATACTCTACATTTAGCTACAGAAGTTTAACTTCTTTGCTCTTGAAATAACACTTGGGAAAAGAGAAAATTTAAAAAAAAAAAAAAGTCCCTAGATTGCTATTTGGACTGTTCCAGGGACTCCCATTGAAGACCAAGGCCTGGCACTGCTCTGTCGGCATACACTGTGTTCTGTCTCTAAGTGAATCAGATGTCAAGTGTAACCCATGGAAATCAAGTCAGTTTGATTGTCTAGTTGAGGCTAAGAGCACCCCCTTGGGGGCACTGTAGCAACAATGCCCTGCCCCTTATTGATGAGATGTGTACTCTCTACTTCCTCAGGGTCTTCCCATCCCCTATTATCTTACATCTGGCTCACTCCAATTCAACTGCAGTGTAGTCCTTGAAAATTTAAAAGCCCTGTTCTAAATTCCAGGTAGGGTAAGTTATTTCTACAGTAACTTGACAAGGAACCTATCAAGACAGGCAATAAACCCCTCAATATTTATGAGCTTTAGAGGTACAAAAATCATTCACCAACAGTGATTCCCACTTTGTCTTTTTTTTTTTTTTTTTTTGATAAAAGCAAAAACTTGCCATTCTGACCTAGTGGGCTTCCAATTTTCTCTTTCCTGCCCTCAGTTTTTATCTGCATCTAAGGTATATTAACAAACAATCCAGCCAGAATCTTAAAGGCACTTGTGATTTACTTCAGAGAACTCTTTTTTAAAGCAATTTCTTGGAAAATGGATTTTGAAAACACCTTTAGCTATTATATCATACTGCAATTCCTTTGTAGATTTGGAAAAAATAATGTTTTCAAAATAAGTGGGCTCTATTTCCAAGGATTTGACATAACAATTAGGACTGTATCTCTTAAATAAAAATTGAAGGTGTATGTCAAGGTATTTTTTTAAACTGGTTACAGGCTGTCACCAAGCTAGAGGAAGGAGGCCATTAGCACGACATTCATCATTCAGTATTTCTGGGAACTTCATTTGAGAGAATAATCTACTTGCTTTAGTTTTCATGAACCCCCTATGAGTTACAGATGCCAGATGTCTTTTCTCTGGCTGTCTCTCTGATGACAGGCCTAGTGGCACATAAAAGCAAAAACGGTCGGTGTTGGGGAGGAAACTCACAGCTTACGGCGGGACAGTCCATTATTAATGGAGAAAGTCATAGAGTAGTTAATGTACGGATGTCAGACTTTCCAACTTTCATACAGTCCCCTTGGGAGGTGGTGCTGACAGATGTGTTGAAGGCAGAACTGCAAGCAGAGCAGATAGTCAGCAGGGGATCATTAGTCTGCTTCAAGAGCTGGGGCTCCTGGGTGATTAAGAGGTAACAGCTTACAAGAGCCATGCATAAATTACACATCCCAGGGTCAACACCCAAAATGCTTCTTAATTTTTTTTTTTTTTTTTAACAAGCCATAGGGTCTGAATGGCAAATATATTCTACGAGTCTGTCAACAGAAACTCTTAAAACTTTAATATTTCTCTAATCCATGCTCTATAAAAGCAAATTGATTCCACAATTAATTTATCCTGGAATGTTTCCCAGCTTCTATTGGAATAGGAATATGGTAGACTACATGTGAAAGGGTGACCAGAAGAGCCTTTGGTCTTACTCAATAACTCACTTTAAAGATACCTGTATACAGTAAAGATGAGAGTTTTTAAAGCTAGGATTACGGAGGATTAATTTTAGTCTTACCCAGTTTTATCTTTTAATGGGTGCCTTCATTCTCATTCTTTAAATTTCAGTATAGCCACATGAAAGCTTATGTACTTTAAGCTTTATGGATCTACTTTGATATTCAAACCAGAGAGGTCACATGTGGTACTTAACAGTGGGACACCTTCCATGTGGTTTCCTGAATGAAACTGCTCATGGTCACAAAACTGACAGAACAGCATTCTCTGTCTTCCTGTAACACACTTAGTCCTGAACCTCTGCATTTAATTCAGACTCGATTCTTAATTGTTTATGAGCTATCTGGAATGCTAGCACATGATGAGATGACTTATAATAATTGCATTTTTCCTGTTAAAGATTGCTGCTGGGTACATGGGACTTTGTTGAAAATAAAAGGAGAAAGTCTACCAGTGGGAAGCAAATTTGGTATGGTATCTGCTACCAACTAAAACATGACCTATTTCAGATCACAGCCGCTTGCCGGCTGTGGAACACGGACTCTCCATCTTCCCTCTACATTTCACTGGCTGGTTTTTAGTGCCAAACAGCACATTTCCCCAGTTGAGATAAGTATGGAAATGAAAATAGAAGCTGTGTCAACTTGAATTTAAAGTTTTGTAACCTGAAAATGAACTAGCCCTCTTAGCATAATGCACTCCCCCTCAAGCAATTTTCTTAACTAGGCTACAGTGTCATTTGGGAACGGGGGTGTTTATATGTATATTTTCTCATTCCCTGCAGAAAGCCAAGTAGTCAGAGCATCGCTGTGTGCAGATTTAATGCACATCACTGCACACTTGCCCCAGTAACACCGTGAGGGCCTGCCACTGGAGATTCAGAACAGCTCCAGGCAGGAGCAAAGCGGATTACTGCCAATCCAGGCATTTTTAGTGATACCCGTCTCTCCAGGCAGGAAAGCAAGGACAGCTCTTTTAACTTGAGTATCTGGAATGATTTTCAAATGAAAAAAGAAGTAATAAAAGAACTATATGGTTTGCAGGAGACCAATGTGTCCATGCATTGTGGAAACTCCTCCACATAATGCAAACATCTTCCTCCCCAAAAGGCCAGTACAAAAAATGCCTTTTTTGGAAAAAGAGGTAATTAACAACAGAGAACCATGTAAGATCTGAACTGGAAGCCACCTTAGAAATCACTAAATTCAACCATAGAAACCATTCTTTTAACATTTTTGTTACATATATTTTCTAACATATTACAAATAACAAAAGTAGAAATCATGGTATAATGAACCTTCATGTATCATCACCCAATAATTAAAAATCTTGTTTCATTCTTATTTGTCTCTACATCCTCTCTTAAATATAATATTGGCTGTCATTAAGCAGATCATAGAAGTATCTTTTTTATTATTATACTTTAAGTTTTGGGATGCATGTGCAGAACATGCAGGTTTGTTACATAGAGTGTACATGTGCCATGGTGGTGTGCTGCACCCATCAACCCATCATCTACATTAGGTATTTCTCCTAATGCTATCCCTCCCCCAGACCCCACCCTAGAAGTATCTTTTTACCCTTCATTATGTTTTTATTTTTTAATTTTGTTTTTGTATTTTTAATCTGTAATATGCTATATTTTGAGCAAATACTTATTTTGGCTTACTTTGAGTTACCTGTACTTTTAAAACTTCTATCTCATTTTATATACATATCCTAAAGTGTTTATTCATGAATTGTTGAGTAATGCCGTAGTTACTTAATATCTCAGGTATTTTTCTCATCCATAAAAGGGGAATACGTAATACCTATATCAGGTTTTTGTAAGGGGTAAATGAGTTAATATATGTAAAGCTTTTAAAATAGTGCCTACATGTATTACTCACTCTATAAGTGTTACCAACATTCATAAATAAGAGAGAGGCATTCCCTTTTTGCTGTCTTTGTCAAGTTGTAGTGCCAGGATTATTCTCATTTCATAAAATAAACTGGTAGCTTTTCATCTTGTCTTTGCTGTGCCACAAATTATGTGGCAAGAGAATTACATTGAAACTTTAAAATATTTTCTTTATAAAATGTATAGACCAGAGAACTTGGAGAAAGTAATTCTTGACAACTTTCAATTCCTTCCATAATAATTGGTATGTTCATATCTTCTACATTTTCTTGGTTCAATTTTGTTATTTATATATTCTTAATAGATTATTCATTTCATCCGGATGTTAAAATGATCAAAGAGTTGTATGTAGTTTTTTAAATGATTTTAAAACTTTTATACAAAATTATGTGCTCTTTTTCATTTATCATTTTGCATATTTGTATTTCTCTAATTTGTTCTTGATTAGATTTGGAGAGAAATATTTCATATTTTTTTTCCATCTCTCTCAAAGCTCCTCTTGGATGTCTCTCTATATACTGTTTTCTAATTCACTAATTTTGAGTTTTATCTTCTTTCTTTCCATTTCCCTTAGGTTTGCGGCATGTTCCTTTGAATTCCAAGAGGTGAATACTTAAGGTACTGATTTTGATTTCCAGGATTCCTCACATAACAAATTTAAGGTTATTAATTTGTTTCAGGGTATACTTTTCATAAATTGTACAAGCAAATATATGTTTGTTCTCATTTTTTTCACTTTTGAAAAATATATTAATATGGGTTTTATCTTTTCTTTGACCCAGTAGATATCAGAAATGTGATTTGAAATTTGCATGGGTTGATTTTTT
>NW_012105642.1:1511027-1518564 GCF_000951045.1 Mandrillus leucophaeus | reverse complement strand
CCTCTATTTCTATAAATTGACTGCATGGGGCTCCCAGAATCTCAATTTTTAAAACTTAAGTTTAAGGCAATTTGATAACCATTTTCTATTTCCAACTTACTGGTGTCTGGCTATCATTGATTTCATAAAATTTTGAGGAACAAAAATGGAGCTTTCTATTGCTTCAGTCACCACTTTCACAGTAAACTACACCACCTTTCCCCATATCCATACCCATGTGCCATGTTGGCTTCTTTTGACAACCTCCCCACTCTAGACTTATATACGGCTGTTCTGTCTATAATACTCCTCCTTTCCTTCTACTCTCTTGTCCTTCAGATCTAAGCCTCAGAACCACTACTTCAAGGAAGCCTTCTCTGACTCCCCAGTCCACATCATGTCCTTCTATTTCACATGGTCACTGAACCCTATTTCCCTTTCCCTTACCCCCACCTCACAACCAAAAGCACACATCTCAGTATGATTTCATTACCTTGCTCCTCCCCAGCAGAACTGTAGGCTACATGGCAGGAGAAAACATTTTGTTTTTGCTCACTCCTATATCTTCCCTGTCTATGACAAGGCCTGGTATCTGAAAGGTTCTGCCAAAATCTCATATTTTTACTTTTTAAAAGAAATCTTATTCCTTTAACCTTGAAATCCTAATTTACATAATCCATTAGAACCCAATCATAAATCTCATTCATCACAACTGTGTCCATTGAAGTAAACTGGAGTTTAGAAGGAGTGCTGGCTTGCAGAGACAGTGAACAAATTCCCAAGGTAGCAAGAGAGGAAGGTACATGAATGTCTTTCTTATATTTGGGTACTAATTTTAGAGAGATGTCATAGCTAACTCATTTTGCAGTAAATGGAAAAGGAAGAAATATAATCCTTAAATCAGCCACCTTTTGTTTTTAAAAGCCCTTTTATCTTTCCAAAAAGCAAACTCTGATCTATGTGAAATGATAAGAACTGGGCTTCAAACACTTAAAACTGAAGCATCTTGGCATTTCCCAGGTGTTCCCTAGTATATGTGTTGATTTGAGGGAATGTGAGGAAGTGTACATTCCACACTACTTCACAAAGTAGAGATTCTTTGGATATTTCTGAAATGCTACGTTATCAACTGCAACTGTCATTCCAGCTGTGCCTGCCATATGGATTTAAGAAGTCCTGTGGAGTGTTTTTATGACACAACTCCTTTCCAGGGGTTAATTGTGACAGTGAAGATTGTGATAATGTGTTAACCTGAACCAGATGATGGGAGAAAAAGAGGGTGTGTTTCGGCTGGAGATGGGAAGAGCTCTCTTGGCTCAGTACAAAGTGGCTGCCCATTGTTTTGTTAGCAGCACCACCTACTTAAGATATCATGAACATTCTCTCAGCCTCTGAATTAAACATTAAACATTTCTTTGAGTTCATAATGCCGGCAGAGTTGGTCTCTCTGTAAAACTATTATGCTTCATTTGGAACTTTGTGTTTATTCTACATATCTGCAAATGTCAAAATCATTAGTGGATATGGAGAACTCCAATCAGCTTGATTGATTTGAAAAGTTTTTTATCCATATTGTTTGTCACTGATTAATATACAGCTACTCCAGTAAATCATTTCCTCTTAAATCAGTATTTTGATATTACATAGAATCAAAAGTTTTAATCCTACCCTCAGACAAAATGCCATGATTTATTCCTTTGTGTGTGAAAGTGAACTTCACTTGCCTAAATGTATAGTTTTCTCTGGTCTTCAATTAGGCTTTTTCCAGTTATTTTGTTCCTAATGTCTGAAAACCAAACTGAGTATGTTAAAACATATATCAGAAAAATTAACAGCTTTTTATTTAAGCCTAAGACTCCTCGGTTCAAAGTCACCAACAGTGGTAAATATTCCATTTCTGAGCCTTCAATTTCTGAGCTCCTAACCAGGGTCTATTTCCAAATTTCCAGGACTCAGTCAGCATTTCCTCATTCTATGTACTGCATCATTATCCTGCTTAATTCAACGTAACATCATGATGCACTGACCTGACAAAATACCTGTTCATTGCTAAAAATGTAGCCAAAGAACCACTCCTTCCTTTTTCAGCTGAAAAAATGAGGTTCACAGGGTATATTTCCAGCAGGGATTAAAACAAGAATGGTTCCCGTCTATCCTGCAGTGATTGTCCACTGGATTATTTATGAAACGCTCAGCCAGATTCATGTTGTTGAAAGATCAGTGTTGATCATTTGTTCTCTTCTGGCTAGTACATCCCTGGTAGCACTCTCCTGGACGTGTAATGTGTTTTTCACATCTCCAGACTCTTCATGTCTCAACCTATGTTCTAACACAATGTCGTCCTTCACTGCTTTCTGGGACAGGGCAACTCCAAAAGAAAAAGCTCTGCATGTGGTCCAGCTTTGCCAAATGATCACAGTTTGTAGATCATTTAGCTTTATGGATCCATTATCATTTTCCAAATGTTATTTCCTTTTGGTACTAATGTGTTTGACCCTTACTCTGACATCAACGGGCCTCCAGTTCTAAGGACCAAATCTGGAGATAATCTTTTTTATTTTTTGGATGTTTAAAAAGATAATAGAGATGCACTCAGCTTGAATTTAAATCAGTATATCCACAAGTACATAGTGCCTATCATTAAAGTAAGCACAAACTAACTGTCAGGAGAGAAGCTAGATAATTAGGGCCATCATTAAGTTACTGGTTTCTGCCCAATAAAGCACGCACATGGAAACATTTGCACGAAAGCAAATGAGGAAAAAAGGAGACAGAAAAAGAATTTCCTGAAATTTATTTCTGCTATTTTTTAGCCAAATTGTTATTTTTTCTTAACAATAAGATATTTAATTAACTGGTATTTATTAAGTAGCTAAGTCTATTTCTAAGTGCTATGGGCAGGAACTTTCTATAGCTGTAAAAACAGCGTAAGCATCTCTCTTACTAGAACTAAAAAAAGAATTAAAGTGGAAAGTATATAGCTACTAGTCCTGGGAAACTCTTCTCAAAAAACCAGACCACCAATTCTGTATAAGGTTACTTTAAGAAACTGGAGGCTCAGCTTTATAAAGTCTATAATTTTTCTATGACCAGGAAATGTTTGTTACTTATATAAACTTATTTTTTTCTATTCATAAGTATATAGTTGTTGACATCTAGGCATTCAAAAGTATAGTCATGAAACATTCAAGTTGTTTTAAAAAGAGTTGACAGGAAAATTCAAAGGCAAAAAGTATGTTAGTAGCATCACAGAATATACTTCACCAATTTCAGAGATAACTGACTTCAGAAATATCCACCTCACTTCTTCTTGTCATATCTGATAGGGGAGAAGCAAGTCACTCCTGTAGACATGCCAGGCCCCAATTCCTCCCTTTTGCTTCTTTTGCTGATTCTTTCTTTGAGCTAAATGATCTCATGGATGAGAGAAGTAGAGCCTGCCTTTGGTGTAGTGAGGTCAAGTACTCCCTCCCAGTGCCTATCCTTCTAAACACAAAACATTCCACCCAGGCCATTTGGGTCAGATAGTTTATCACAAATTGTCCCTGATCAATGTGGCTCTCTTTTGCTGCTCAATGGGTGAAAGAAGAGGCTTAATGAATGCAGAAAGTCATCACTTTATAAACTGTTTCACATTATTCTATGCTGATTACATCACTAATGTGCTGTAACCCCCTCTGACTGGCAAAGTGGAAAGAGAAAAAAGGGAGGAACTGGCCGATTATATTTCAGATAAAGGAGTCCAAGTTCATATCTTTCAAAGGAACACAGTAGAGTCAAGAAGCACCAAACAAGATTGACTTAAGAATATTTAATTCCTAGATGGGCACGGTGGCTCATGCCTGTACTCCCAGCACTTTGGGAGGCTGAGGTAGGAAGATTGCTTGAGGCCAGGAGTTTGAAACCAACTTGGGTAACAAAACAAGACCCCATCTCTAACAAAAGATAAAATAATTAGCCTGGTATGGTGGCTCATGCCCGTAGTACTAGCTACTCAAGAGGCTGAGGTGGGAGGATTGCTTGAGTCCAGTTTCAGGCTGCAATGACCCATGATCGCGCCATTGCACTCCAGACTAGGTGATAGAGTGAGACCCTGTCACAAGAAAAACAAACAGAAGAACATTTAATTACTGATTTTTAAAAAAAGATATCTAGTAGTCGATGATGTTGATTAGCCTATCACTAACTAAATGTTAACCTTTCCCCTCTGAATTGAGATAGATGGCTACTAAAGTGAATATATAAAGTTCCTCCGTTAAGAAATGGAAATCACAATGCATGTTTCATAGAAATTATGTTATAAAAGGTGGTTTAAACCAAGTTTGGCTGACCTCAACATTCTTAAAAAATGGCATAGTAGCAGTATTGAAATGCCACTCCCAGCCGACATTTTAAACATCATGTTGTAAGTTCCAAGACCAGATGACGAGAACCCACATTTTGCCTTATTACAAGACCTTTTTTGAATCACTGACCTCCAACACAATCAGTGTTAACCTACTGGACACCTGTGGTTTTTAATTTACTTGCAGGTGATAAGGCATCTCTCAGGGAAGTCACTTCTCAGGTGACATGAAATTGGTATCAAAGAGCAGCTATCTCAGTGGTTATCAAGAAACAAAGACTCAGGACCCTAAGATCATTAGCTATCATTTGTTATTTGTGTTTTTAAAACTAGGACTATATTTGGGCACTTCTCTCATTACACACACACACGCGCGCGCACACACACACACACACACACACAGAATGAGATGACTCAAGTGAAATGCTGGGCCTTTCCTTGTTCCCATATGTACCTTCAATCATGTTCCCAATATGACCAGAAAAGGTGATTAGAGCAATGTTCTTATAGCTTTTTTATGACAATTAAGTGATTGTTAATTTTGTAACCATTTAAAAATCTCACATTTTGCTTTTTTAAGCTGCCACATAAAAATATGTTTAAGACAACATTCTTTAGTCTATTAAAAATATTCTCAGCATTATTTCAGCAGTATTTTTAAAGTTCTGGATCCTCCTAAGTCTACCTAGTGCCTTGTTTTTTCTAAGGAAATGAAGTCCAGGCATATACTGTACACGCTAAATAGAAAATGCAAATATAAACAATCACACAGGGTTTGGCTTATGAGAAGACGATTGGTAGAGTTTACCTTAACTGTAAAGTCTTTAAGAGCAATTCTCAAATGTTACAAGAATGGCTAATAAAGCCACAATGCCAGAGCATAACCAATTTATGTTAATAATAGATGTAAATTCCATACAAATCTCTTGGGAGATATATCTGAAAAGTATTTGCCTACATAAAAGTTGTTATATGAATGTAAATCAACAATCACGTATCTCCAAAGATGAGCAGTTCTCTGATTTAACTTTGACTTCAAGCTTAAGCAAATGAAAATAATCAAACCAAACCTAATTAATAAAATCAGGGCTGTCTGGAAGTTTTAACTGTGCAAATTGCTGCCACATTTGTTATGTCTTTTAATCCTCATAACAGATTTGAAAAGTTTACAGGACATAGATGAATTCCATTTGGTTGGCATTATAGTAGTATGTGAGGATTTAAAAGTGATGCTAGGAACCCAGATATGGGGAAGGAGAGGGAGCCTGAAAAAGGTAATGAGAGAAAGTAGAGGGAGTAAGCGGGAAGTACAGGGACTGCTTCCTGAGGAAAGTGACCAGTCGTCCAAAGCACAGTTGACAAACCTAGGACCCAGCCAGGTGAATGTCAACAGCCAAGGAGGTCTGATATGATGGGTGGGGCCAATAACTAGACTTCCTAGACTTCAGCAATACTTAGAATGCAAAGAATACCATATTATGGTTGGAGATTTAGAGTGGGGTTAAAATGGGATTTCATGCACCTTTGGGTAAGAAATGAGGACAATAGTTAAGCTAAATGTCTGGACTAAGGAGGTACCTGAAAATCTAAAATTATATAAAACTGGTAAACCCAGGAGCCAGTTGGGGGAAGAAGATGAGAATAAGGCATTGAATGTGGAGTTAGGCAGAGTTGGCAACTTGACTTGAATGTGGATGTCTTGAAGATTATTCTGGGCATAGAGGATGCTAAATTCTAGCACAGTAAGATTAGTCCTGGCTCAATGACCTGTCAGCATAGTTTGGACTAAGTAAGAAACTGGGTGAGTCTAACTCTGAAGGTGATATCTTGATACCGAAAGCAGAGTAAGTGTGGGAAGACAGAAACAAGTCAAATGAGGAAATAGGGCTCAGAGAAGTTACATAATTGGCCCAAGACCACATAGCAAGTTGATGGGAGAGCTAGGACTAGAACACGGGTGTCCTACTTTCACATTTTTATCTCTGTCCTACCGTAAATACAACATGGTCCAGCTGAAATACCCATGCTGTGGAAAGGCATGCTTGCTTCTTTTAAGGGCTGTGATTATAATCTGTGTGGGTATGTCCATGTAAAATTACATTTATGGAACCTTGGAGAGATTTGCATATAGAGACGTTTTGCTGGGATAAGTCCTACTTGATTTTGTAATGCAGGGACACAAGTTTTCCACCCTGGCTACATATTAAAATTACCTGGATGATGCCAGAGGATCCCCTGCCATCAAGAAACTCAGATTTAATTGACCTGGGGTGTGGGCCAAAGAACTAGTCACATAGAAAGTACAGTGCGTGTTTCCACTCTTTTCTGCTATGTACAAATAAAAGGGCACATTCTAGGCAACAATAACTTGTTCCTGCCAGTGATTAGAGTGTGCTCTCACATAATCTCTTTGTTTCTATTTCCTTATCTATGAAACACATGTCCTTACTTCTTATGGGATTATTGTGAGGATTCAGCGATAACATAATGTAAATTAAAGCATTATAAACACCATAAAGGACTCTACAGATGTTCTGTTCTAAGGTCCCTGGGTCTGATGCCCTGTGGATAGGATCCAACTCTAGGGGGGATGTGTTCTGCGTAAAAGCAATCTAAAGATGAAAATTCTAGCTAGTTTCTCCAAAACCCATAACAATGAAAATAATCTTAGAATCAGAGTCAGGTGGTTTTCTTTTTCAAATATACTCTGGGAAGCCATACATTCACCAATAATAATGTAGGAAAGTTGGATGAATAGAAAATGCTACTTCTTGGTTTTGTCTGCTTGTTTGCTTTTAAGACAGGATCTCATTCTGTTGCCCAGTCTGGAGAGCAGTGGTGTGATCATAGCTCACCGCAGACTTGAACTCCTAGGCCCAAGGAATCCTCCCACCTCATCCTCTCAAATAGCTAGGACTAGAGGCACACACCACCTCACCTGGCTAAGTTTTAAAATTATTTTTTTAGCCTGGGTGCGATGGCTCACACCTGTAATCCCAGCATTTTGGGAGGCTGAAGCAGGTGGATCCTGAGGTCAGGAGTTTGAGACCAGCCTGGGCAACATGGCAAAACCCTGTCTCTACTAAAAATACAAAAATCAGCTGGGCATGGTGGCATGTGCCTGTAGTCCCAGCTACTCGGTAGGCTGAGGTGGGAGAATGTTTGAACTGGGAGGCAGAGGTTGCAGTGAGCTGAGATCACGCCACTGCACTC